>NC_061113.1:261317340-261624745 GCF_002878395.1 Capsicum annuum
ATATATATATATATATATATATATATATATATATTTATAATATAAATATAAAATATAAAATATAATATAAATATAAAATATATTAAAAGTGTGAAGACTCTTAGAAAAGTGATTTGAACTTTTTGCCCTTCATTAAAATATAATGCAATAGACAAAATCGTATTTTTACTTTTTAAAATTATTAATTAAGTATATTTATTATATTTTAAAGTAAAGAATCTCAAAAATATGGTAAGTTTTACAAATTAAAGAGTACTAAAACATATGGTAAGAATTATTAAGAAAATTATATTTGTAGGGCTCTAAAATATACTATAAGAGGAAGGGACAGAGTTAAAAAAATAAGTACATTTTTTTTCGACTAAAAAAGAAATAAAGAAATACGCTTTCTCTCGGGCTAAACAAGAAATACAGTTACTGACTTAAAAATGTGATTTGAACTTTTTGCCCTTCATTAAAAGATCCTCCTTTAAATAAAACTATCTTTTTACTATTTTCTTTAATTTATTATTTAATTATTTTTATTATATTAACTAGAATCCTAAAATATATGAGACTCCTAAAATATATGAAAGGAGAATCAATTAATATTTTTCTTTGTATTGATCAATTAGAAAAATACTTTTAAAATAAAATTCTATCACAAAAATTCTTCTATAAATATTGAAATGCACTTCCTTATATAAATCCTAAAAGTAATAGGCAACAAATCTATGGTGGTCTGTTTTTCGCTACACACGTGTGTATTCTTTTGGGGGGTGAAATTCTCTTTGCAGTTAATTTGGTTTGTTATTGTTTTAGGTTTGGTTATTTGATATAAATAGAAAATTATAATATTTAACAATTTAAAATTAATTAGAATTTTATCTTATATAAAAAATTAACTTGATTCAGTTGCATGTCTAGATTGGTGGATGTTTAATTTTTCAATACTCAACATCTTCATTATTTTTGTCAATATACTAGAATTCAACGTGTGTGTATATATATATATGTATTTTCTTTATTTTCATTCAAGTCATTCTTTAGGATCAAAATTTTTCTTCAGACAGGAATTATTTTCATCAAAATTGAAGCTTTGTGATGATTATTGTATTATTTTGTTGTAGTTTGCAGATCGTAAATGAATTTACAAGTGGTAGATGAATGTCGGTTTGTTTTGATAAATTTTTTAGATAAAGGTTAGGTTTAATTGTATTGTATTTATATTTGTTTTGAGAGTTTTTTTGTGTAAAGGTTAAGTTTAGTTGTATTATTTTGATATCTCTATTATCATATTATTTTATTATAGTTTACAGATGGTAGATGATTGCCAAATGACTTTGAGGAAATTTTTGTGTAAATGTTAAATTTAATTATATTGTTTTGATATCTCTATCATCGTATTGTTTTGTTGCAGTTTACTGGTGGTAGATAAATGTCGATCGACTTTGACAATTTTTTTTGGGTAAAGGTTAGGTTTAATTAAATAAATTTTCCAAAAAATGTTAAATTTAATTATTGTATTCATCTTTATTATTTAAACCAATTTACTATTTAGTGTAATGTTTGAATTGAATAAAGTGAGGTACACGCGCAAGACGCATACACCTAAACTAGTAATGTTAAAATACGTAGGGAAATAATAAAATAAGTAAACGATCTCCCACCCCCTAAAAAAAAATCTAACTAACTAATGCCTTGTTAAAATAGGTAAGGAAAATTAATTTACCTAAATTGAATAATATTACATGAATTTTATATCCAAACTAATTCTATTCCTAATGAATCCTACATTTAAAAGGATTCTTCATAAATTAAATTAGTTAACCTAATAAAATTAAATAATAATTTGAAAAAAATTAGTGAAAAGATAATTTTGTTTATTAAGAAGATTTTTAACGAAGGATAAAAAGTGATATAGATATAGATTCAATTTTTTACCATGATATTTTGTTCCACCTTTCCTCATTATTCTCCCAAAGACAAACAATTTTATTTTATTTCTTTTCAAAGTCAATGTGGACTAGAGGGAAATGTTTCACATGAATCTTTTCTCCATGAACAAGAGGGATAAATTACTTGACCCCAATATTAGGAAAATAAAATTGAGTGTTTCCTTAATTCTAAATTTCAAAAAGGTGTAAAAAAATAAGTCAGTTTCCATATATTTCCCTTATCCTGAACTTTGGCCCCATCCCTCAGCCAGAAGAAAAATAAAAAAGAAGAAGGATGACTAATTATGAGTTATTGTTTATTAGTAGTGTATTAAGTGCAATTTGAAGAAAGACGACAAGAGGCCTAAATAATTCCCCACGAGAGTAACTGCCTAACAACTTTTTAATGCTGGCAACTTAAATGTGCGCTGTGTATTTGTTAACCAAACTATACAAAATTAAATACAATTACTTTGTACTCCCCCCACTAAATTAACTTTATTTAATATAGAGGATAGTATGACAAAAAAAAAATAAAAATTGTATTAATTTGCTAATACAAACAAGTAAAATGAAATAAGTATCTAATTTTGACATAGAAGCTAAGTAAAATGAAAGGAGGAGAGTCCTTGCACCCAATCACATTGTCTATTATAGTATTACTCTATTATTATTAACTGAATTGCTGGAAAGAGTGATTCATATAGAGTCATAGTCATTAGACCTCATAATAACTAGACAATAATTGTCGAATCAATTTTATACACTAGTACTAGTTTTGCCACTAATAATTGTGAAATTATCACGGGACAAAAATGTAACAGTAGTAATTAAGATGGACAATAGATGACCTACTAGACCTTCTTTTGAGACAAGAAGAAAACAAAACAAACAGAGAGCACAGGGCGCATGCTCGTCGGGTATGGCTTTGTAAACATGCGCGTATCAGTTATTTTGTCAGTTTACTACATTGGTTTGTGAAGTCTTGCATAATAATGCTTTAGTAAGTCAATGTATTTCTATATTGTAGTAGTATATCATAAGCTTCGATTCTAGATTTTTCATTGATAAATTCAAAATTCAAATCATACGATACTTTTTCGACAGAAAACAACAAGAAAAAGAAATTCAGACCCCACTCGCGCGCATTTCTGAACTGTCAATTCCCCACAGCCACAGTATACAACTCCCAACTGTTCCAATTTTTGTTTGATCACCAATAACACACATGGGCTATGAATTTGGGCTTCTAGTACTGTGCATTCATTCCAAGATGGGCAGGGTCTATCTAATGTCTCCTGTAGTAGTAGTACCCATTATTCACCATACCGTCTTTAGTTACAATGCCTGAAGTTTTTGTTATAGTCTTATAGACCAGTTTTACACACAAACAGTATATAAATCCACCTTATCTTATCCTGTTTTCCGCGATAGATATGTTTACACCAGACCAATTAATTTAAGGAGTGTATGAAAGACGCATATCTTGCATTGCTTTATTTGGTTTATGTGGATAAAATCATGACCGTACAAAAAGAAAGCAAGGGCAAATGAAAAGGCTAAGATCTTACGCTAAGTCTCCACTTACATCCATTTATGAGCTACATATGTTAGAAGCTTCCCTTGATGACAACAAGGGAGCTGGAGCTTCTTTTTTTACTGAAAAAACCGAGACAAAATGTGTAGAAAGAAAAGCCCATCAAGGACTAATTGGGAGCTAAACAGTTAGCAGTTTGAAGTTCAACTTTTTGTTTCTTGCCAATCCAATTGATTGGGCCTAACACAGGCACATGTGACATGCCCGGGCCTCTCAACACAGAGTAGAGAAACAACCCAGACCAACAGTTATTAACACTTGATTGTTTGTTTCTGCTGTATGTCTGAATCCTTATCGAATTGTTGTTTAAGTCATGGTTTGTCCTTCTACTCTGCACATAGCCTGCACGAGAGAATTAAATGTATGACGCGGGAAAGGTAAACTTATTACAGAACGTTTCTAGATAGCATCTCTTTTGCATTCAATCTTGTTTTTGGTCAGCTCTTTGTTAAAAGAGTGGCACATACAACAAGACATTTCTAACATTCAATAATTGGCGCCTTTTCTGCCAACTCTTTTACAGCAAATTAAACTGTCCCCTACAATATGATCATTGATCAATCATCCTTCCAATTACTTCCACATTTGCAGTACGTTCAACAACTAAATAACACTAAACTCTACTCAATCATCTTTAGCAAAAAAAAAAAAAAAAAACATCTTCAACACAAGCTTAACCTTAATATGCTAACCTTAGTGGATAGACATAGACTCCGGCCAAGTTCACATTCCATGCATCGATATTTGTGATGCATTAATTTACTGTTGCTCCAGTTGTTGCATGGGGTGCATTTAACGTATGATCATCAGTCGATGTGCCACTAACAGATTACATTTCCTCAATAAGTGTACAAACCTGTATATCTCTCTCTCTATATATGAATCTGCATGTTATGGATATCGAAAAATTTGTACAGAAAATGAAGGACACGTATTGAATAATTCAAGCTAATTAAGATGAAAATCAACCTTGTTATTCTGAGTTTGATAGCCCTCCTCTTGATTTCTTCAACCTTATTAGTGGAGGCTAGAAGTAGGAATAATGAAGAAGAGAAGAGAAGAAGCCAAAGGAGAAGCCGCAGTGGCAGCGTAGGAAGAAGTGGAAGTCGAAGAAGAAGCAGTGGGGGAAGAAGATCAAGAGGAAGGTCTTCGTCTTCATCGGGTACTTGTGATCCTTTATTTTCATATCTCTTTGGAAGTTGTGGACAATGGCCTTTCCCTCGAAATTCACCAAACAATCCATTTCAACAACCGGTTTCTCCTTCTCCGTCACCTCGCCGCCCATCTCCGCCATATCGTCCTCCGGTAGTGCCGTCTCCTCCGCCAGTTGTTCCATCTCCACCACCCGTCGTTCCTTCACCTCCGCCACTCGTTACACCATCACCTCCACCAGTTGTTTCCTCTCCTCCGCCGGTCGTAACACCATCACCACCACCTGTAGTCTCTTCTCCGCCACCATCACCACCACCGGCCTCCCCTCCACCAGCCTCACCACCTCCTCCGTTATTTCCATCTCCGCCACCACCAATACCACCACCACCTTTAGTTCCTTCTCCACCTCCACCAGTATCTCCACCATTCTTTGTCTTCCCACCACCACTAGTTCCTTCGCCACCTCCACCAGCAGTACCTGTCTTCCCTTGGTTCTCCCCTCCTGACCCAGACCCCACTCCCGATTTTCCAATATTTTCTCCTCCCCCGGCGCCATTGGTACCGGATTTCCCTCCCGCAACACCTCAAACACCAGATTTTCCACCAGAAACTCCACTTGTGCCTATATTTACTCCACCACAACAAGATTTTCCCCCATCTACACCACTTGTCCCCATATTTTCTCCACCAGAACAAGATATTCCCCCTGCTGAACCACTTGTCCCCATATTTTCTCCACCTCCATTTTTCACTCTTCCACCACCCGAACAAAATTTACCTCCAGCTACACCACTTGTCCCCATTTTTCCGCCAGCAGATGACCCGCCAGTGATTCCTGATCAACCACCAAACAGTTTTCTGCCTTCGCCATTTATTCCTGATCAACCACCTATCAATTTTCAGCCATCACCGGTGGTTCCTGAGCAACCACCTTACAATTTTCTTCCTGATCAACCACCAAGCAGTTTTCTGCCATCACCTTTGATTCCTGATCAACCACCAAACAATTTTCTGCCATCTCCAGTGATCCCTGATCAACCGCCAGAAACGTTTGTACCTTCACCGTTGGTTCCGGATGAAGCTCCACCAGTTGCAGTGATTCCGCCATTTGAGCTTCCGCGCCACAGCCAGACTCGACACCATTAACGTAATAGTTAATGGTTCACGATCTCCGATCCATTTTAATGGTGATGGAGCTGCTCCACAAGTGAAACTGCATGCTTTTGGTTTTCGGTTATCCATTTTAATGGTTTAAGACTCCAAGTGCATGCTAGTGTAAACGATTGCGTTCTTTAATTTTTGTTACTACTATAACTATATAATGATCTTTTCGGTTATCAGCTGGACATTTTATCTTCAGATCAATTTACATTAGTTCATTTCACTTTGCAAATTCAGATAAGATTTAAACAATTGATTTAATTTTACTGAACTTATAACAGCTTTCGGTGAACTCTGCTCTTTTGTCCTTGCTACGAGTCCCTCTTTCATCGATCTGTAGATGGAATAAAAATCTCAAGTTGACTAGAAAATTGGAGGACTATTTTGTGGTACGGCTCAAAAGATTAACGTAGGACAATTGGTTCATTACAGTGGACTTATCGAGATTTAATTAAATTGATCGAAAATTTCCTCATCTGTTACCTATGTGAGTCAGTGACGAAAGAGTTGCACTGGACATCCATGTCGCAAACTCTTTTCTAGGCAAGAAGTTCATTATTTATAGAATCTATTGGCAAATGAAAAAAATTAGACGGTAAAGATTGATTCTCACGGCTCAAATTCAAGAACCCATATTGAAAGCATTCTCATATTTTTTTTGTTTTGTTAATCAAACTATATTGCCCATGGTTCCAAATCAAACTCACTTTATTAATATATTTATATCATATCTATTTACCTTTGAGTAACAAAAAGCAGAATTTCAATTTTTAAGTTGTGATTCCAATTCCTCTGAAACATAAGGCTCAACTCGTAAGTTCATATTTTCGTAAATAAAAATTACTAACATTTTAATTTTTTTTTAAAAAAATCATGCTCAATGTGAATAGATTGTGTACTTACAGGGAAGATTATATTAAAAAATAACTAGCTATTATTATTATATTGATTTATCGAACATTTGAAATTTTATAATTACATATAATCACATATATATATTTAAAAAAAAACATTGAGATATGCAATTTGTTACTAAGCTACCGTAGAATATTGTGTTACCTTATTTATAAATTATGATTTGCTCATTTGGTAAGATTAAGTAAGAATCAAAATATTTTTCGATATCTTTTATTTATAAATTAGGGGAAAAGACAGAAACGACACTTCAAATTAAACTATTTCCTTGAAAATGACCATGGAATTTAAATTCCACTTTCTAGCCATTTAATTTACTAACTAGTTCTATACTGTTTTTACACAACTTTTATACAAGTTTTATACAAATCTTATACATAAATATTCTATACGGAAATTATACAATTTTGATACATAATTTATATAATAATTGTACATTTGCACTTCAAATTAAACTATTTCCTTGAAAATGGTCATAGAATTTAAATTCCACTTTCTAGCCATTTTAATTTACTGACTAGTTCTATACCATTTTTACACAACTTTTATACAAATCTTATACATAAATATTCTATATGGAAATTATACAGTTTTGATACATAATTTATATAATAACTGTGCTTTTTTTTACGTGTTTTATACAACAATTATATAATTTGTATACACTTTCTAAATATTGTACATATACATATTTGATAGAACTATACAATTTCTATACATATATCCATATAGATTTATATTCTATTTAATAATTATATCGTTTTTATATAATTTAATTATTATTTCTAAACAATAAAAAAAAACAGAATATTTGATCAAGTTAAAAATTTATAGTAAAAAAAAAATTAAAATATTTTTAAAAGGGCAGAATTGCCCAAGTTGAATATTGTATCAGTATTGTATATAGACTGTATCAGTATTGTATATGGACTACGTGAATCAAAATGACCCAAATTGAGAAAGATTAGGAAATGGCTATAAAATAACATTTGTTTAGCCGACTGGACATTATTTGTCCAAATGCCAAACTTGGGCTATAATTGGATTATTATTTTTTAAAAAGGTGGTACAGTGATTATAGTACTAATATTTTTATATTCATAAAACAAAAAAATGCAACTTAAAAAGTTCTTTAACTTCAAATAGCATTTTTTTTTCCAGGATTTCAAATTTAAATTTTGAAATGGACTAAATTAAACACAAACCCCACTTCAACAATTTGTTAAAAAGTATCCTCAACTCAAGATTCACTACACAGAATTCCAAAATTCACCAAAAATGGAAAACAAAAAATGAATTCCATAAACGGTTAACCGAATTCCAAATATTCTCTCTTTCTTCCAACTCAATTTCATTCATCAATGGCGAATCAGAGCAAAGATTTACCCATGGAATGCTGGGAATTGATATTCAATCGACTAACTCACCAATCCGACTTGGAATCATTTTCACTGGTGTGTAAACAGTTTCTTGCTTTGACAAATCGGCTACGACTCAGTTTGTCGGTAATTGACTCTACTTTGCTCATCCACGGTACTATAGCGAAACTCATTCACCGTTTTCCGAATCTTAGTTCCATAGATTTGAGTAATTTTAGCGGTGATCTTGATCCTGTTCTTGTTGATCTTGCTAATTCTGTTTCGTATACATCGAAAATCGAGAAACTTGATGTATCGAATCGGAAGAAGTTGCCAGTTAAGGGGTTGAGGGAGTTGGCTGGGAACTTGAAGGGGTTGAGGGTTTTGAATTGTAGTAATGTGAGTGTTTTGTGTGATTATGATCTGTATGTTATTGCTGATTTGTTTCCGTATTTGGAAGAGATAGATATTAGCTATCCGAGTATGGATTATGTTGTGGATAGGGGGTATATTGCTTCTGAGGCTAGTAAATTGGCTGTGACTGATGATGGGATTGAGGTTTTATCGGTGAAATTGAGTGGCTTGCGGAGGATTAATATTGCGGGGAATCATTTGATTACTGATAGGTCACTTGTTGCACTTTCGATGAATTGTTTGAATTTAGAAGGCGTTGAGATGGATGATTGCCCTTTTGTTACTTTGAAAGGTATACTTTCTATACTGCGTACTTGTGCTGCGTTGAGTTGGATTTCAGTATCTGAGATTCGCATTGATAAAACGAGTTCTGGTTTTGAATGTTTGGCTACTTCTAGCCGAACTTTACAGAAACTCGAGGTTGCCAATTCGAGTATCTCGGATGAATTCCTCTTCATGGTGGCTAATGCTTGTTTACCTTTGAATACGCTTTCACTTTGTTGGTGTAGTGATTTTACATTATCTGGTATCTCTAAGCTGTTGTGTGCCTACCGGTCACTGAAGTTCGTATCTTTGGATGAGGTAGAGCTTTTGACAGATGAGTATATGAATGAGATATCCCAATATCTAAGATGTCTTGCTACCATTCATCTCGGTGGTTGTGTGAGATTGACCAATTTGACATTCTTCACACTTGCAAGGAACTGTCCTTTACTAGAGCAAGTTTACATGGAAAATACTGGTTTTGGGACGAAGGACTGTTTTCAGCATGGTGTAAAGAACCTGAGAATCAGGGATGTTAATTTGTCAAGTAACAGGTACCTAGATGATGATGCTCTCATGAACGTTGCTTTGATTTGCCCCAACATGGATTTTCTAGATGTTTCATCGTGTAATTGTCTTACAGAGGCAGGTATTATTTCTGCTCTTGAGGTGTGCAATCAGATAAGGAATTTGCAACTTGATAACTGTCCAGGGATTAAGCATATCGGGAAAGGCGCAGAATTGCCTAATGTTGAGGTAATTAGTGCAGCTGGTTCAGCAATAAATGATGAAGGCCTGGCCATGATCGGAAACAGATGTTCTCGCCTGCTGAAATTAAACTTGGAGAACTGTAAAGGAGTGACTGCAGAGGGCTTACATGCTATAGTGAAAAACTGTAGATCATTGAGAGATATAAACTTGAAGAGGTGTCCTCAAGTTAGTATCAATTCTCTAAATAGTTTGGTGTTTTCGTCTTCATCACTAAGGAGAGTTATTCCTCCCTGTTGCTCTGCTTTCACTGATAGCTTGAGGGGATTTTACTTGCACCACGGATGTCGAGTGTACTCAGGCTAGTCTTTTCTTGGTACGTAGCACCCCTTTGGTTTCAAACATTTTCCATTTTCTTATTTCTTGTGTGATGTGTCAATCGATAAGTAATCCTGTTTTTTCATTCTTGTTAACCAAATGTTGAATTCTCCTGTATTCGTTGAAAGTGGAAATAGAGGAGCAACCTGCTATCATGATGGGTGTTCTTTTTTATAGAGTATAATTTTACGATTTAAGTTTTGATTCTTCAGAACATTTCTGGATTAGATATGGTTTCAAATTATTCTTGTATAATTATAAATTAGATTTGATTTGATATAAGCATGTTTATTAGGTGCTTAATAAGTGAAAATAACACTAACCATTCAAATCATTCCTTCTATATCAATCTTTTCACATTGTATAACAACATACAGAAGTTTTGGATTCGAGTTGCAGCGTCACTTGCACATACTTGGTTCGGAAACAGAATTAGGCCTGTAAGTAAAAATGTGCACTCTCTTTAGAAACTAGCATAATACTAGAATTTTAATAAAATATGATTTGCTTATTTGGTAATATTATATAAGAATTGACAAGTTTAGATAGTTTTGACAGTTTATGAGAAAAAAATACAATTTTAAAAATCTAAATTTTATGTATAACCCTCCCCAGACCCCAATTGGTGGGAATACACTGGGTTTGTTGTTGTTGTTGTAAATTTTATGTATAAATAAAATTTCATCTTCAAATTCAAACTGGCCCTTATGATAAGAAGGGAGCTATTTCCCCTCGCATCTCAAATTTGAATCTTGAAATGGACTAAATCAAACACAATCTACTAGTTCTTGGCTGGTCCATCAATAACGTAAAAGTATAGACCCCACTTCAACAATTTGACAAAGTGGTCACTTACTAAATTCCAAGTTTTGCCAAAGAAAACAATTCCATATTAACTGAACTCAAAATCCCCTCTCTTTATTCCAACTCAATTTTCCTTTGCAATTTTTAGCCCTAATTAGCTCAATACCATGGCGAATCAGTGGAAGGATTTGCCAGTAGAATGCTGGGAAATGATATTCAATCGTCTGCATGACCAATCCGATTTGGAATCATTTTCTCTTGTATGCAAACCGTTTCTTGCTTTGACAAATTGTCTCCGTCTAAGTTTGTCTGTTATCGACTCCACTTTGCTCATCCATGGTACCATATCGAAACTCATTCATCGTTTTCCGAATCTTAATTCCATTGATCTTAGTAAGCTTAGCTGTGATCTTGACCCTGTTCTTGTTGATCTTGCTAATTCGATCTCGTATACATCCAATCTCGAACAACTTTGTGTTTCGAATAGGAAAAAATTACCCATTAAAGGGTTGAAGGAATTGGGTCGGAAATTAAAGGGCTTGAGGGTTTTAACATGTAGTAATGTCATTCTTTTGGATGATTCCGATTTGTATGTTATTGCTGATTTGTTTCCATATTTGGAAGAGCTAGATATTAGTAATCCACACTCGGTTTTTGTTTTTAATTCTTTTCGCATGGCTTCTGAGGCTGGTAAGTTGGCGGTGACTGATTCAGGGGTTGAGGTTTTGTCGATGAAAATGAGTAGCTTGTGGAAGATTAATATTACTGGGAATTGTTTGATTACGGATAGGTCTCTTGTTGCACTTTCTATGAATTGTTTGAATTTAGAAGCGATTGAGATGGAAAATTGCCGTTTGGTTACACTAAAAGGGATCCTTTCTATATTGCGTGCTTGTGCTGCGTTGAGTTGGATTTCAGTGTCTAAGATTCACATTGGTCGATCGAGCTCTGGTTTTGAATGTTTGGCTACTTCTAGACGAACGTTACAGAAATTCGAGGTTTCCAGCTCGAGTATCTCGGACGAATTCCTCTTCATGTTGGCTAATGCTTCTCTCCCTTTGAATACACTTTCACTTTGTTGGTGTACAGATTTTACATTGTCGGGTATCTCTAAGCTATTGTGTGCATACCAGTCACTAAAGTCCATATCTTTGTTTCAAGTAGAATTTTTGACAGATGAGTGTATGAATGAGATATCCCAATATCTACGATGTCTTGTCACCATTCGTCTCAGCGGTTGTAAGAGATTGACCAATTTGGCGTTCTTCACACTTGCAAGAAACTGTCCTTCACTAGAGGAAGTTTACATGGAAAATACTGGTTTTTGGACGAAGGATTGTTTTCATAATGGTGTAATGAACCCGAGAATCAGGGTTGTTGATTTGTCAAGTTACTGGTACCTAGATGATGAATCTCTCATGATGGTTGCTTTGATGTGCCCCAACCTGGAATGTCTTGCTGTGCGATATTGTGGTAGTCTTTCAGAGGCAGGTATTATTTATGCTCTTGAGGTGTGCAATCAGATAAGGGATTTGAGATTTGATGGCTGTCCAGGGATTAAACATATCGGAGAAGGCGCGGAATTGCCTAATCTTGAGGTTATTAGTGCAGTTGGTTCAGCATTAAATGATAAAGGCCTGGTCATGATCGAAAGCAGATGTTCTCGCCTGATGAAATTAAACTTGCAGAACTGTGAAGGAGTGACAGCAGAGGGCTTACATGCAATCGTGAAAAATTGTAGATCATGGAGAGAGATAAACTTGAGGTCCTCAAGTTAGTATCCATTCTCTAAATAGTTTGGTGTTTTTGTCTTCAGCACCAAGGGGATTTATTCCGCCCTGTTGCTCTGCTTTTACTGATAGCTTGAGGGGATTTTACTTGCACCATGGATATCTGTACTCAGGTTAGTTTTTTCTTGGTATGTAGCACATATTATACATTGTGTCCCTTTGGTTTCAAACATTTTCCATTTTCTTATTTCTTGTGTGATGTTTCAATTGATGAGTAATCCAGTTTTTTCGTTCTTGTTAGCCAAATGTTGAATTCTCCTGTATTCGTTGAAAGTGGAAGTGGAGGAGCAACCTGCTATCATGATGGATGTTCTTTTTTATAGAGTATAATTTTATGATTTGAGTTTTGATTCTTCAGATTATTTCTGGATTAGATATAGTTTCAAAATATTCTTGTATACTTATAAGATCAGATATGATTTGCTATGAGCATGTACAAATAGGTTTTTTATAAGTGCAAATAACACTAACTATTCAAATCATTTCTTGTATATCAGTCTTTCCACATTGCAGAACTATAACACCTCGAACTTCTGAGTTAAGAGCTGAACCGTTCTACGTGTGTAACTAGATTAAAACTTGGTAAAACCTCCTTTTTACCTAGGTGTTAAGATAAATTCTTTAAGTAGGAGGAGCCTTGGATCTGAATTAAGGTAATATGGAACCTCTAGCACAAAGTTAAGTTGAGAGCCTTCCTACTGATTAAGTTTTTATATAAGTTTTTACTAGGTTCAACTTCAAACGAGCATTACTCCTAGAATATGAAGAGTTAGGTGGCCCAATACCTATGAAATTAAAGGTTTTTGAGTCTTCTTTCTAACGTCGCCGACCGCTTGTCCATCCGCGCTCTGAGTAAAAATTTTATGGTCATTTACTACAATGATGCAGTGCAGTGGACTGTAGCGAAACACGGAACACTGGCCGCGTTTCGCAAGGCGCGGGCAGTGTTTTGGCCCGAAACTTCCAGGCATTCTGCCTTGGAATGGCTGGGAAAAGCTGGGAGCATTTCACCATGTGCTGACCGCGTTTCAGACGCGGTTGGGCCGATGGAAGTCATTGAAAGGTTGTTTTCTCCGATTTTCCATTTTATTTTTCATTCCCATCAGCTCGTGTCTCTCCTCTCCTCATCCACCATCATCAAGGTGAGTCTCTCCCATGTAATTCTAAGCGTTTTCAAGTAATTCTAACATCCAAATACAGATTCTTAACAAATTCTACATCATAATCTTAAGGTTTTCAAGAAATGTTCAGTCAAGATTCCTAGAACTGAATTCTTGAAGCTTCTTCCTCAAGTTAGGGTTCCTCCTTGATTTGTTGGACAGAAATTAAGGTATGTAAGAATTCAATGGGGAATTCCTTCCATCCTCGGGCCAAGAATTTCAAAAGCCTGTTATGAAAAAGTTAGGATTTTTACACTCAATGTTTATAATTTTCCTTGTTTTACAAATTGGTTTGATTTAATTGGCATTTAATCTTGAAAAAACTGTAGAACTGCGTGAAAGTTGTGATCTTTATCACCTGTTGATATTCCGGTACGAGTTTGAAAGAGTTTATTAAATTAGATAGCTCACTTATAGTTCTTTTGAAAGTGGGTATGCTTTTCATGAAATTTTCTTGAATCTGATGTCATAGTATGTTTTAAGACATATTTTGTTATCATGAAGTCCAAAGAGTTGATTTTGAGTGTAGTTCTTGAAAAGATAATTTGAGTATAGATTTATACTTTACCTTTAGATAGATAAAAATTTATCCATCTATGAGCATATGATTATACAATTGATTTTGGAAGTATTATTGCACCGAGAGGATACGAGTTTAGAAAATTCAAATCCCATAACTACATTTCACCATAGGATTTGTGATTGTACTGCTAGTAGGTTGATCTTTCTTAGCCCAAAAGGCTAATTTAGTGGATCCAAATATAGATAGACAGGTCCTATACACTGGCAAGGTATGGGACAACCCTTCCATTGAATTAGATGTTGGACCTCACGAGCTCACGTGATGTATGTCGATGATAAGAAACTCTCACCTTAAGGCTCTACTTTATTTTGAAAGTTGTGTGATGTGATCCATTGTTCAGTTATAGATAGTATGATTTTAAGATATGTTTTAGTTCATGAAAGATCATTCACAGAAGTCCTTACTTTTTGGTTTTAGCTGCAATTACTCTTATCTTGTTTTTATACTTGTGAAAATCTTATTAAGTTCTTCCAAAGCATGTCAAAGATATGACTTTTAATTGTTTAGCCTTACTCTTACATACCCAATACCTTTCCTGTACTGACACAAATTTTCCTTCCATCCTTTCATTGATGTAGATTCTGGTGCTCATTCTCAAGCTCGTGGCTAGATAGTGGCAGATTCCTTCTCAGAAGTTTGCGAGTTCTCTTCGTCCGGGGACGTAGCAGAGTTGGCTTCCTAGTTTCTTTCAGTTCAGACATTGTTTTGTTTTATGGGTAGGACCGGGGCCTTGTCCCGGCAAACTTATTTCCTTCAGTAATTAGAGGCTTGACAAACATAAGTATTTGGTTTTGTATTTAGACATCTTTTGATTTTCAGAATCTAGACATGATTTTTAGTTCACAGCTTCTGCTTTAGTTTTCGTAAACATATATTATTCTGTAGATATGCTATGCTCAGGGTCCGCCGGGGGCTACTTGTGGCTCCAAGTGTTGGTCACACCTAGAATGTAGACTCGGTTTGTGAGTCTAACAACATACTCCCATAGATTTTGGATTCAAGTTTCCAAGTCTACCTATGCACGAATGCACTTGGCTCATGAAATAGAAGTAGGGTGAGAGGCAGGTGAATTGTGAAAGACAAGTAAAAATATAAGCTGTCTTTAGAAACTAGCTTAAAACTAGATCCCACATACAACCCAATTCTTTCTCAACTCCAGTTCTCTTCCTCCTTGCCAATTCATTTCGCCATTTCAGTGATTAAGATGAACGCACTATATGATATGGAGATTCGTCCCTGACTTGATGACACCTTTTCAAGTTTATCTCTCAATGTTGTACTAATTCTCACTATTGCCTGTATTCCCTTTGCTTCTCAATTCTCCAAGTCTAACTTCAATAGGCGCGAACATCTGCTCCCAATGATGGCCAGGCCTTTATCACTTATTGCTGAATCAGCTGCATGGATGATTACCTACAGATTAGGCAGTTTAGGGCCGTTGCTGATACGTTTAATCAATTGACAATCACCAAATTGCAAATTCCTGGTATGATCGCACAAGCAATACCTGCCTCTGTGAGAGCCTCACATGAGTACACATTTAAGACTCTCCAAGTTGGGGCACACTGAAGCAACATATGTGAGAGAGTCAGCATTCAAATGATCGTTAAATTCCAAACTAACAGTCCTGATTCTTGGGTTGTTCACACCATTATGAAAATAATCTTCTTTTCCTCCCAAAACCAATATTGTCCATAGTAACTGCTTCCAGTGAAGGACTATTTCTCGCAAGCGGGAAGAACGTGGAAAGAGTCAATTCCTCACTATGGCTGAGATCAATAGTAACAAGATTTCGCAAATATTGAGATAAGTCATTCCTAGGACAGTCAGTGAATCGTCTCCAACCAGAGATAAACATTGAAGTGTCCGATACGCACATAGAAGCAAAGAGATACTAGATAATGTGAAAGCCTATTCAGAGGGAGAGAAACATTGGCCACCAAGAAAAGGAATTCATCCGAAATAGTCGAATTAGAAACTTTGAGCGACTGTAAAGCTCGGCTAGAAGTAGCAAAAACATTAAAAACCAGAACTTGATTGACCATTGTGAACCTTGTACACTGCAATCCAATTCAAAGAAGCACAAGCACGCTATATAGAGAGCACCCCTTTCAAAGTTACCGAAGTGTTCTCCACCTCAATGGCTTCTAATTGCGAACAATTTTCAGACGAAGCAACAAGGAGAATAATAGCCAGAAACACTAATCATACTCAAATATACCGATCAAACCTCAATCCCAGAATCAGTAACGCCCAATTCGCTAGCGTTTGGAAGTTGATTAAATTCATCAACTGTAAAAGCCCCCATCCATGGAGACCCAATGTCTAGCTCCTACGTCACCTATGCTGAAACAGAAGTGGGGTGAGAGGCATGTGAATTGTGAAACACAAGTAAAAATGTAAGCTGTCTTTCGAAACTAGCTTAAAACTAGATCCCACATACAATCCAATTCTTTCTTAACTCCAGTTCTCTTCTCCATTTTATAATAAACATACTAAAAACACATGGCCTCATCCATTCTGCTAACTTTTTCTTTCCTTTTCAAAAGTCCAAGTTAGTTTCTCAAAACCTTATGTAATAAATTATTATGACATCTCCGTCGTCTTCTTTCTCCCAACTTCTTAATCAAACCCAATCTGCTAGTTCTTGGCTGGCCTCTGATATGAACATATTCGCCGTTTTAATCACCAGATAACTACATAAAAATAGACACTGCTGTTGCTGTGCTCATTTTTTTTATTTTTCTTCTTCTTTCTTGAAACGGGCAGAAATTCAAGGGACATTGCACTGCGGAGCTGCTATACATATTGTATCCAAGACCCTCCCTTGACATTCCTGCACTTCTATATATAATGCTGGATATGCATTACAGCAATTTTTGCAAGTAGTATTCTGTATCAAGTTTAATTGTTTGGATAAACACATCCTTCACCTTCATGCTCAAACATCATGCCATTATTTCAGAAGTAAGCCTCAGTTGGCTTGATATGCAGAAGTCTGGTTGGTCTGGTCTGAAATTTATATGTACTCAAACAATGCAAGTGTAGGCATCAATTGAGAAAAGAGAATTATGGTATTCAAGCAATATGTCGACTAATATATAAAATAGTTACATTTTATCTGTAAATATTTCCAGAGAGAAACTCAGAAGGAATGAGGGTTGGACCCAAAGAATTGGACACTGAAGAAACCTGTCAGAAAAGAATGTTACTGCAACTAGCGAGTTAGGATCTCTAACCTATGGTTGACATCTTTTCAAAGAAATATCACAGATCCTAACTACCCTCAGTACCTTCATGACTAAAAATCCACTTGGGCACATTCGGTGTGGCAAGTGGTGAAGGAAAGTCCTTATGTTACAACTGACTCCATAATTCAACCTATAACAGGGTTAGCCCTTACTACTTATAGATGCTTCTCATTATACTTGTCTTTCCTCATTGGAGAATGCACGTGTTATGCGGACGTATTTCAGTTCACCCCACATAGAATTTCAGTGCTGGAATCCTCGCCAAATGGAAGATTGAGGTCTGGGAGTACAAATTTAGACTCCAGACAATCTTGCTGCTCTTCCGGAGATGATGGCACTACTGCAACTTTGTCCAGGGAGATGGGAATGGATGGATTACTTGGTAGGACCTCTTGCTGATACTGACTCAAACTCCCATCATATGCAACAGTTGTACCTCTTTCATTTGCCTGTTGAGTCTGCAAATCAAGCTGGAGAAAAGGACATCAAGTTAGTATAAAACTTCAATTCATTCATTCTTTCTTGATTTGTAGAGGAGGAAAAAAGTAGGTAATGCTTTGCTTTTCCCAGTCTCAAGTGGCAAGGCTTTTTTCTCTTATTTTTGAAAAAGTTTGAGTACTGTTGAAAAAGTTCTAAGAAAATTCATCAAGAAAGTCCATCTATTTGCTCAAGCTAATATTCATCATTTGTGCTACAACTAGGTGCTATTGATTCACTTTTGAAGATAAAGCCAGTCTAAGAGAAATGTGCATGAAACATCAAGGTTGGCTAAGGTTAAATTTTTTATTTTTTTTTAGAAAAAGGTATCATACAGTACAAAATAGACCAGCCAGGCAGCCAAATGGATTAGCCATATTACCTTCATTCTTTTCAGGTTTTGATTTGTATCCCTCTGTTTCTCCAAATTGGCTTGTACCAAAGCTAGTTCCTGCATAGAGAGTGGTATTAATTCAGGAACTTAAACACAATTCAACTATAAGGATAACTTATCACAATAGCCAAGAAGAATACCTTCTTCAATTGCTTTCTTTCCTTGATTAGCATGATCTCCTCCTCTTTCAGTTCTGTCAGTGTCTGCTCATCACAGAGAGGGGAAAGGGAAAAATAAGTAAGATGGAGCATTTAACGTTCTAGGGTCAGGCACTTTAAAAAAATCAAAGTAGAAGCGATGAAGCAAGGGGTCTTCCTTCAAACTACAAACTTTTTGCATTAAAAATGTCTGTAGGAGCAATGGGTTTATACATTATGCTTTCCAGGAATGTAAAAACTAACCTTTTTCTTCCTTGATCTCTTGCTGGTGGTAGCATCACTAGAACCATTAACCTGAAAGTCAAGCAAAATCTGCAGATAAGTGATGTCCCATCAAAAGCGTGGTGCCTTTCAAGAAAATGTAGTGCATAATGACTTGCTGCAAACAGTGTATATATGAAAGGCATGTCAAAGGAAACAACTTTTCTGCATACATATTTAAGATTATATCGTGTGTTTGAAATATTAATCAAGACTCTAACAAAATAAGCAAAAAATGGTTAGGGACAAAAGTAAGTTGAACACATACATGGGACAAAAAAAAAAAGTTTCCCAGGCAAAAAGCACAAGAAATGTAGGTAATTAGACAACAACAGTTTATACTTTAACATATCTCATTTTTAACAATATCCGTAGCATGATAAACGCCTCTTTCAAAGTAGGGGCAGTAACTTCTTAATGAGACGGAGAGAGATACAAAATTAAGTTTGCTTTGACAAACATACACCTGTTTTGTCATAGATATCACCCCTAGGAAGACTTTTTACACATGCATTTCTGATAAACCCCTGCATTAAAAAATACTTCTTTGACTAAATACTTTCACTTCTACAGCTGCCACTTCTTGATTATATTACCAAAGAGTACTAAAGATATATTTAGTTATTCGGAGGTAGCGGTATGGACCGGGAATACATTGAGTTTGTTGTTGTTGTACTAAAGGTATAACATTTATGCTAACAAAAAGAAGCTGTCAAGATTAGGTATTACACTAAAATAATTAGCTAGAAAAATCTTTGTCGTTCAACTTTTTTTTGACTGTGCCAGAAGATGAGTAGTTATTAAGCTGCTGTTTACTGTAGTAAGAGTAGCAAGAATGAGAAGGTTCAACATCAATTATTTATATCTAAAAAAATAATTTTAATTATATACAATGTTATATTTTTTCAGTGAGGTATATTCCTCGACCCTACCCAACTCAGCTTCTGAGTAACAAGAGACTAGCCAAGAGCGATGAGTATACAAAAAGAAAAGGGATGTGTGGAGGGTGCACAATATTCTAAATTTCTAACAATCACAAATATTTGTCTTTCCAGACGTAATTTTTTAGTCACATGAAACAATTGACTACGTACTATTGTGGGGTGCCCCAAAATATTCGTTCCCATTTGCTGTCAACCAAATGGCGTTTAAATTGTGGGACAGAGCTCATACGGCTAGATATATAGTAGATACTAGATTCTGGGACCCTGAAACCACAGCTTAACCGATCTTCACACCCTAGTCTTAGATTAAAAATGCATCAAAATATGTTTTAATTTTTATAATTCTAAATATATAATATGGAGAATTTAAATTAAAAAGAATAAAAATATTTATTTAAACGGGTTTAAAAAATAGACAAAATAAATTAAAAAAGAGGGAGCAATAGTAATAATAAATAAAGTGCATGACCACTAACAAACACTACCACCAAACTGAACGCAGACCTATTTGCCACGAACACACGCCATCCTCTTTAGTCTTTACTCATCATCTAAATTCCAAACTACTTGCCTTTTTCTCAAATAAACTAAAATGACGTAAATGCCCCCACTAATCACACCTGGACACAAAAGAGAAGTAGGCAAGGATAATGAAAAGTGAGGACAAAAGGGAGTTTGACCAACGGTGGAGGAGGTGGCTAGTGGGGTCAAGCTAATGCTTCTTTTGCAATTCAGTACCAAATCCAAGGGTTCAAAAAGAGAACCAACCCCGACAACGATTGATGACATTTTATTAGTCTAGTCACTTCATCAGGTCGGCCAAATTGACTCAATTTGCCCTTGAGAATAAAGGGTAGTTTCGTCATTTAGAAAGTACTTATTTGTGATAAAATAATCTCAAACTGGCATGACATAAATTTATACAGCCTATCAAAATAATAGACTAAATTGTGAAATATCTTTATTATTTAAAAAATAATAGAAAATGTGACACGAAGACGCGATACAATAATGGGTGGGTTTTGGGGTGGGGAGAGGAAAACGTGAAGAGTCATTCAATCTTGTGCGTCTGACAACATTACGTTGAAAGTAAAGTCACCACTTTCTTCCTCTTTGTAAATATTCATTTAATAGTAACTTTAATAAAAATATAGCAGGGTACTTTGGTCAACACGCGTCCAATAAAACGGAGCCGCCAAACAACGACGACCACCGTTCACTCACCGGAGACCTTCGGAAAAACAGCAGCTAAATCCCATAAGAGTAAGTTTGGTTTTTCTATTAAACTGAAAAAACAGCGATAGGTGTATGAGTGAGATAGACCAATGAAACCGCGGCGGCTTGAAACTCGAAAAAGAGTTACTTGCTCCGTTCGATATTTCAAAAATAGATTAAACGTCACGAATAAAAATGAACGGGAAAAAATATATTCAAATTTTGGGAGGAGTCACCAGGAGCGAATCGAATGACATGCAATACAAAACAACTCGCCATAACCACCACACACCACTCAGAATCCGGTTTTCACCGTAAACGAAGTACCCGACGGAATAACTAATAACCGTATACACAAAAAGCACGCACATCGACAAATAGAGAAGAAGAAGGAAGAACAAAATGAAACAATTATACAAACCTTAGATCTCGTGCTGCTTGGAGCTTTAGACGGCGGAGGTGTAAGTCCGCTGGACTCTTCACAACCACCCTCACCTGCACCTCCACTTCCACCACCAGCTCCCCAACTAACAGATGTAGCCCCACTCCATGACAAAGGAGTAGTAGGACTAGCACGTGGAGCCGGTTTTTTAGCATTAAAAGAAACCGGTCTAGACCTGCGTTGACGGACACTCCACTCAAGCGGTACTAAATCCGTCTTGTTGTCAGACTTTGAGGGTAACGGATTGACCTGGTTGAGACCCAGCAGTAATTCAGCAACGACAGTGTCATCCATGATTGCTGCTTTAAGCCACTCTTCTTCAGTCATGGCGGTGGAAAGGGAATGAAGAAGGAAGAGTACAGGAGAGGGGTTGGGAAAAGGTGTAAGGAAGGAAGATGAAAGAGGAAAGGGTGGAATGAGATTGTGGGGATAGTGGTGGCAAAGGCAAATAAAAATGGGAAAGAGCAAGGGTAGAGCTTACATTAAATTAAAAATATTAAATGGCCAGGATGACATGAAGTAGTTATATTTATACACTATCCAAGTGCGTGGATGTGTCCTTATACTAATCTGTATTCAAAACTTTTAAAAAGATTTACAACTATCCATTCCAGATAATAGAGTAGTAAAATTATTATTTTAGTAATTATTACTTCTTAAAATATATATAAATAAGAAAACATGGGTGGAATAAGTAGTAAATTTTAAGATATTAGAAATTAAATTCTAAATTGTTGAATAGTTCTTAATAAAAATATAAATTTTGATTTAAAACTACAAAGTTTCATCGAATCTATGTATCGAATTCTAACTCCTCTACTTCAAAAGTGGAGATAGAGATAAAATTTAAGAATTTGATTAATAATTAATTTTTTCTTTTTGTGCTAATAGTTTTAAGAGGAAATGGAAAAATCCTATTAGTTTGAATTTTTCTGAAGTTTACCAGTTATTATTGTTTTTATAGTGAATTTGTGAAGGTGTAAAATATTTTAATCTTTACTAACCATAGGTTTATAAATATGTATTTAATGTTGATGGGGAGATGCCAATAGACACACACATACACACTTCAGTGTTGGTGTTGAATGGAAGGCAACAATTGGAAATGGGATTACACATCTTTTTCTCTTTTGTTTATAGGAGGACTTTATGGGACCCACTTTTAAAACGTGGCAGTGATCAACTGTTTTTGATGATCGGGGATTTTGAGAGTGTGTATGTGGAACACACGCGCTAACGGGATGCGAGTGGTTGAGACTCGGAAGTAAGAGAGATGGATGGGAGAATGGTGATGTTGTCTGTTTGAGAGTTGAATGTGGGGACCTAATTGGCTGGTTTTATGCACACATTGTGCCGCATATGACACTTTTTCTTATCGATTCTTCCAATCCAATTAGTAAAAACTTACCTTATCTGTTCTTACTATTCTCATTTAACTTATCAACCACTTGTTTCTCTCTTCATAAAGATCTCAATTAAGAAATTTGGGAGGAGATCTTATTGTAAGATATTCTCTCTAAGTCAATTTTACGCACCGTCAATGAAAATCTATCATACTCTAATACAGATGCAGAATACTAACAAAAAAAAAAAAAGTCTCTAAATCTCAATTTATTTAATGTTATCTGATTTGACACATGTTTTGACAAAAAAAAAAAAAGTTTTTTTACAATTTGTAATCTAACGTAAGTCATAGATGTTGTAGCTGTTAGAATTGTTTATTTTATGTGGACTTAATATTAATTTTTTATTAAATTAAAGTAAAACAGGCTGATGTTATTAGTTGGTGGACAAGACGCAGGCCGTATATTCATGCGTATTCCATATGGGTTTGTATCCATTTCATGTTATTGGTGTGGGCTGACAATAGTGTAGGTCAGTAGTAGACCTGTGAGTCCATAATGGGGGTGCACTAGGTTAAGGCTTTTAAGCTTATAAATATAAGGCTAGGTCCCCTCTCCTAACTTTAACATATAAGACGCATTCCCATAAATTGTTAGCCGTTATAAGCAAAGGAGAGGAAGACTCAGCCTAGTTCGTTTTTAGTTACATGTAAACAATGGCGGACAAAGGTATGCACCTTTCCTCCCTCATATTTCGTTACTTAGTGTTCTTGGTTTATGTGAATCTGTGGTGTGTTTTGCTATTAATTTAACACTTGGTATCAGAGATTTTCACATAGATCTTAAACCCTATGACTGAATACTATGATGTATTTTTCGAGAACCTCAACATGATTGAGTTTTGAAATTTGTTTAATATTATCACTAATTTATTTTTCTTTTTCGCTGCGTTTCTCGGTGATAAAGTGTTAATTTTATTTATAATATTTTTAATTATGTGGTTACGTGCTGTATCACATGAGTAAATTAAGAAATGGCATGTTGAATCCCTGAGATTGAATTTGTTTTATAAATTAGGGTAAATAGTGTACACCAAAGGAACCTATTGACTTGCTTTATGAAACTTGTTTAATCCATTTGAGGGATATCACTAAGTTAGAACATACAATGATCTGCCCAAAGGAGATTTATTGTGTGTTTTAAATTAGCATTGTAATGAGCCCTATTATGTGAAAATATTTTGATTTTAGCAAATTTATCTGCCCAAAGGGGATAGATTTCTAATATTGAAAATATTTTCTTGCCCTGCCCAAAGGGGGGCTACTTGTCTATGCTGTGGGACTCATCATTGTGATAAGATTATTATTCTTATGCCTTGCTATTTTGACAAATTCATTCATGTTGTGTTGTGAACAGTTACCATTTATTTGAACAATAACAATGTTGAGTTGTGGTTTTGTCGGGCTCTAACTTTAAGCGATGGAAAGAAGATCTTGAATTTGCTTTGGACATGTCTGACATAGATCAAGCCTGTGAGGATGAGCCTTCACCTCTCACTGATTCTAGTATAACTGCTGAAAAAGAACTTTATGCTAAGTGGGAGAGATCTAATAGGCTATGCATCCTTGCCTTTAGGAGGTCAATTGTTGAACACCTCAAAAGTGGCTTGCCTTAAACTACCAGTGCCAAAAAGTTTCTTGCCCACGTGGAAGAAAGGTATCTTGTATCCAATAAGGTTGAGACTGGAAATCTAATGAATAAACTTGCAGGAATGAGGTATGACTTTACTGGGGGTGTTAGAGATTACATACGTAAGATGTCCACATTCAGTCCAAATTGAAAACTCTTGAAATAACTCTTCCTAATACTTACATTGTTCACTCTGATCTTAACTCTTTGCCTGCTGAGTTTAGCCAAATGAAAACTATCTATAATACTCAAGATGAATTTTGTTCAATCAATGATCTCATCTCTAAATGTGTTGTTGAAGAGGGAAAAATTAAAAAGGAGAAGGGTGAGGTTGCCATGTTAGCTTCTCATGATTCCAAAGCAAGCTCTAGCAAGGGGCATGAAAAGTTTGAAAGATCTAATAATCATACTTTTAGGAAAGGTCAGGACAAGAAAAGGCATGGTAAAGATCAGACTGATTATCTTGGGATCAATAACATAGATTTTAAGAAAAATAACAATTGCTTCTTTTGTAAGAAACCTGGTCACAAGCAGAGAGATTGCACCAAATTTTATTCTTGGATAAAAAATAAGGAGTCAAAAGAAGGTAATCACCTAACTCTTATTTATTTTGAGTCACACTTTGTAGATGTCCCTATTAATTCTTAGTGGTTTGATAGTGGAGCTACTGCTCATGTTGCCATTTCTTTGTAGGGGTTCAAAAACAAAAGGAAGTCAAAGGAAACAGAGTCAAGAATTAGAGTCGCCACAGATGTTCAAATTGAAGTAGAGTTCATAGGAACTGTAGTTTTAGACTTAGAAACTGGCTATAAGCTTGTTCTTGAAAACAGTCTTTATGTACAGTCTTTTAGATGGAATTTGATTTCTATTCTAGTTTTAGACAGATTTGGTTATGGTTTTAATTTTCTTAATGGAAAAAATAATTTTCTTTTGAACTCCCGAGTTGTTGGTCATGGAATCCTATCTGATGGTTTGTTTAAAATTTCCTTGACTTCTGATTTTGAATACAACTCTTTTAATTTTGAAATTATTGGGTCTAAACGACCAATTTTAAATGAACAATCGGGCATGTTGTGGCATAGGCGTTTAAGTCATATCTCTAAAAATAGAGTTGATAGATTGGTTAAGTCTAATATTTTACCTTCTCTTGATTTTGGGGACATAGGAACATGTATTGATTGCATTAGAGGAAAGTTGACTAAAACAAGAAAAAAGAATACTACTCGTAGTTCTGATTTGTTGAAAATCATTCACACAGACAGAAGTGGTCTGTATTCTACCACAATATATGGTTCAAGTTATTTTATCACCTTTATTGATGACTTTTCTCGGTATGGTTATGTTTTTCTTATTAAAGAAAAATCAGATTCTCTTGAAATGTTCAAAGTGTTTAAAACTGAAGTAGAGAAACAACTATGAAAGGTCATTATTAAGATTGTGAGGTCTAATCGTGGAGGTGAGTACTATGATAAATACACTGAGACTGGGCAACAGATGGGATCCTTTGCTAAATATCTACAAGATTGTGGCATAGTTTCCCAGTACACCATGCCTGGAAGTCTTAACCAAAATGGTGTAGCCAAGAGGCAAAATCGTACTTTAAAAGATATGATGAGAAGTATGATGAGTATATCTAACTTACCTGAGTTCCTTTATGGTGAAGCTATTAAAACCTCCATGTATATTCTTAATCGTGTCCCTTCCAAGTCAATCCTTAAAACCCTTTTTGAGTTGTGGACCAATAGAAAATCCAATTTAAATCATTTTTGAGTTTAGAGATGTCCTGCAGAGGTAAAGATATATAACCCTTCAGAAAAAAACTGAACATAGAACCTCGCGTTGTTTTTTCATTGGTATCCAGCTCATTCTAAAGGATACAGGTTCTACTGTCCTACAAGGGGAACAAGAATAGTTGAATTTCAAAATGCAAAATTTTTTGAATTTGATGTTGCAGATAAGGATTGTTCTCAGCATATTGCTCATGAGCCAACTGAAAGTATTGAAGCTGTCAGAATTCCTTTTACTATTACCTCAGAATCATTTGTTTCTACACCTATACATGATGAACCTCATATACATGGGCAAGCTGATGACTTTGTACCTGCAGAAATTCAGGTGCCTACTATTAAAGAAGTGGTTCAGGCACCTGCTGTTGTTGATCAAGAGGTTCAGACTTTAAGGAGATCAAGTAGACCAAGACGATCGCCGCTATCGGGTGATTATTTAGTATACCTAGCTGAAGGTGACATTATTGATCCTGTAACCTTTTCTGAAGCTTTATCATGTGCTCAATCAAAGATGTGGCTTGATGCTATGTGTGAAGAAATAAAATCCATGAGTAGAAATGATGTGTGGGAGCTTTCAGAGCTTTCTAAAGGACAGAAGATTGTTGGATGTAATGGAATTTTAAGACAAAGAAGGATTCAAATGGAAACGTTGAACGATTCAAGGCAAGATTAGTTGCTAAAGGATTCACACAGCAAGAAGGGGTTGATTACAATGAGACTTTTTCAACAGTGTCATCTAAGGATTCTTTTAGGATCTTTATGGCATTGGTAGCCCATTTTGATCTTGAGCTACATCAGATGGATGTAAAGACAACCTTTTTGAATGGTGATCTTAATGAAGAGGTTTACATGCAACAACCCCAAAGATTTGTTGGTAAAGACAGTAAACATCTTGTGTGTAAATTGAAGAAATCTATCTATGGCTAAAAGAAAGTTTCTCGACAGTGGTACTTGAAGTTTGAGGAAATTATCACTTCTATGGAATTTGTGGAGAACAAGATTGATCTCGAGATCAGTGGCAGTAAGTTTATCATTCTCACTCTTTATGTTGATGATATTTTACTTGCTAGTAATAATTTGGGGCTGTTACACGAAACTAAGCATTCATTGAACAAAATATTTGATATGAAAGATCTAGGAGAGACATCATTTGTTCTGGGCATTAAAATTCAACGAGATAGATCTCGTAAGTTATTGGGGCTTTCACAAAAATCCTATATTGATCGTATTTTAAAAAAATTTTAAATGAAAAATTGTAAGACCAGGGATGTCCTTGTGGTGAAAGGTGATAAGTTAAACCTAGACTTGTGTCCCAAAAATGATCTTGAGAAAGATTCTATGAAAGATGTGCCTTATCCAAGTGTTGTTGGAAGTCTTATGTATGCACGAGTTTGCACTCGTCCTGACATTGCTTTCATTGTCAATGCTCTTGGACGTTATCAAACTAATCCAGGAAGAAGTCATTGGGTTGCTACTAAGAAAGTAACGAGGTACTTGAAAAAAGACAAGAGATTATATGTTAGTGTACAAAAGGGTTGACGATCTTAAGGTAATTGGTTACACAAACTCAGACTTTGCTGGGTGTCTTGATGATTTGAGGTCCACTTCTTGCTTTATCTTTATGTTTGCAGGGGGTGCGATATCTTGAAAGAGTATAAAGCAAACTCTTACAACATCTTCCACTATGCAAGCAGAATTCATGGTTTGTTATGGTGCAGCTACACAAGCGCTACACAAGCCATTTGGCTTAAGAATTTTATTTCAGGAATTGTGGTAGTTGATTCCATCTCTAGACCCTTGAAGATTTATTGTGACAACAAGGCAACTATGTTTTATTCAAAAAATAATAAATCTTCTTCAGCTTCTAGGCATATGGAAACAAAATACCTGGATGTGAGAGATATGATTTAAGGGGAGGATATTGTGATTGAACATATACCTACCGATTTGATGCTTGCTGATCTACTAATCAAGGGGCTAAGACCCATAGTTATTATGCAATATGTTCAGAATATGGGTGTTGTTGAGCCATTTGATTTGTTGGGTTAGAGAGAGTATTTAATATAGTTATTCATTTGTCATTAGACTATTCACCTTATTGTTTCGGGCGTATGGTGATATTATCTCTTGAATTGACATTTATGCTATGGTAGATTTTTCTATCATTTATGTTGTTGCTTATTATTGTGCACACTTTAATATTATTTTATAATATTAAGGCTTTCTTGCCTTACGTGTTGGCTTTGTCTCATATTGATAAGATCATATTATTGTTTTATTGGATCTTTCTTTTGGAGACATATATGGTATATCATTCTATCTTGTGGATTTTCTAGTTGTTGCACAATATAATATGTTGCACATGTTGAATCTTGAAAATCAAGATTTTCTGGTGGAGCACATGTTGTTTTAGTGCTCACACATGTTATAACAGAAAATCGCGGTGACGATTTTTCTATGGTACACATGTTGATTTTAAGTGTACATGTTGATATGAAAAATCATTTGAAGGACTAACAATGAAATAGCCTCGATTTGGAGTCCATGTTGACTATTTCGTGCTACACTACCACATCATTTGGTTTATGTCTACAAAACTTCAGTGTTAGTAATTGTGGACTGGACTTGTATCGTTGCTTGATGAAAATACCGCTGCAGTTCAACAGTGATGTTTTGCTTGACTGAACTACGTTGGAAATGGCGTTCCACCACTAAGTATTTATGGCCACTGTCTATTCAGCTCGAGGGTCATTTTCATAAAAAATAAGTTTTCCAAAATTTTTCTTTAAAAGTTAACGTTGTCCAAGTGGGGGAATGTTAAAATTATTTATTTTATGTGGACTTAACATTAACTTATTATTACATTAAAGTAAAATTGGCTGATGTTATTAGTTGGTGGACAAGACACAGACCGTGTATTCATGCGGATTCCATATGGGCTTGTATCCATTTCATATTATTGGTGTGGGTTGGCAATAGTGTAGGCCTGTAGTAGACCTGTGAGCCCATAATGGGGGTGCACTAGGTTAAGGATGTTAAGCCTATAAATATAAGGTTAGGTCCCCTCTCCAGATTTTAACATGTAAGATACATTTCCATAAGCTGTCAACCGCTATAAGCAAAGGAGAGTAAGACTCAGGCTAGTTCGTCTTCAGTTATGTGTAAGCAATGGCGGACAAAGGTACGCACCTTTCCTCCCTCATATTCCGTTACTTAGTGTTCTTGGTTTATGTGAATCTGTGGTATGTTTCTCTATTAATTTAACAATAGCAGTATAAATTATCTCATTAAAAATGAAATTTATATTTAATTTAAAAATAAATTATTACTAACTATAAAAATATATCATTATTTTTAGACTAATTAAATGCAAAATGATTCGATGTACCCTTGTACTATGCTTGTTTTGTAATGTGGATACTTATACTTAAACATTTATCATATGGACCCTTTAACTCAGTAAAAAACGAATATTTTAAACCCTTTTTTGACATGGCATCCTATGTGGCATAAACCACATAGGAGCGTGCAATGCAGGCATAAAAGGCATGTCCAGACCCCAACATTCGACTTTTTAAAAGAAAAATTAATTAAAAAGGAAGAAAAAATTAATTTTCCTTTTCATGAAATGCATCAAAATGGTAATTGACATTATTTCTTTTCATTTTCTTAAATTGAGATTTTCCTTTCCATTTAAACTTTTTTTTTTCCTAATAAAAAAAAAAAACTTAGTTTATTCTTTCACTGTTATTGATTAAGTATTAAACAAGTACAGGTTACTAATTGCCAAGAAACAATGGAGAAATTCTTAATCACCTCCACCACCGTCACCGTCGCCGTCATAACTGTCGTGGTCTCAAAAGGAGCAACATTGTGTGATTTGTTTGCAGTGCTTTAAGGATGATAATTTTATAAGGAAATTGTTCGATTGTGGACATTTATTCCATGTGAATTGTGTGGATAATTGGTTAATGAGATATTGGAATTGCTCAATTTGTGGTGTTTGGCTTGAATTGATTCGGGTGATTCGAAATTGATTGAAAGTGATGATGATTAAAAGAAATAGTGGGTTGTGTCGCGCCCTATTTCGAACCTGTCGAAATAACACACGGCGTATGATGGTATGTCGTGACTCTTGGGATTAAAAATTTATCTTTAGAGTCGCCACCTAACTTTTAGGAAAAATTAGGAAAAACCATTTTTTAATTTTAAAAACTCTGTTTTACTCTATCGAAAATGTTGTAGAGATTCTGAGTAAGGGTTCTGGTTACCCAAGGGAAAGGAGTTAGACACCCCTCAGGGCCTATCCGAAGATAGTCCTTACGCTTAGTTTAGAAAAAATATTAGAAAAACTTTATTTTGTTATTTGCTTAAAACAATGATAGGAAAACTTTTATTATCTTTGAGAGGGGAAGGTTCGAAGTATATAAAATACACCAATATAATATACCGAATGTATGTGCATATCAGGTTATAAAAATAGGAAAGAAGAAATCTAGAAAGTGATATGTATATGTTGAGTGGGAAAATAAGAGATTTATAATTTTACAAGAACATATGTATGAAATTGGGTAAATGTATCCTTTGAAAAATAAAGAAAATATAATCTTTAAAATATGAGAAAATTTACTTGTTAAAATAAGATGAAATCCTATGAAATCGTAAAGGGATCACACATGTTAGCTTATATATGTATATCCATACACACACACACACACACACACACACATATATATATAATTTTATTTTTTTGTGGATTAAAAGCACAAATAATAGATAAAATATCACAACTAAAAGTGGGTCGAAATAAATTTTTTGAGTAGTAGATGAAACTAAAGATATAATAATGAAAAATGGGTGGAAATAGATATTAAGACATAAAAATATAAAATGTACAAGTATAGTTAGAATCAAGTATGGATAATAATTAAATGACTATAATAGCGGTAGAATATATCTCATGTATAATAGTGTAAATATATACCTCACGATTTTCATGTCCCTTTGAAATCTGGAGAAAATTCGAAGCGGATGTTGAAAAATAAAGAAGCAGAACATTGATATTGTTTAATAAATTAAGATTGGTGATTCCGAAAAGTGTAAGTTTGGGGACTTTTTTTTCAAATAAATTACATTGAAACTTCATTTTATTATTTTATGGATTTATTTATTTTAAAAACATGAATGATTGGTATGCTTGTTTTAAAATGTTTGTGATGAGTTTTTAAAATAACCGAATATAAAATGAATTTTTTACCTAGTACGAATCATGCGCTATTTGCGAAAATTGAGAGGTTAAAGGTATGTGAACGGATCAACAAGTAATATGGCATCATAAACATCAAATAAAACTATCTTAAACGAAATAGACAATAAGAGTTAGTCATAAAAAAAACTCAATATGATAAAGATATAAATTAAATCTAATGGAGATGGGGAATATTAGACTCCGTCGGGGGTCTTAGACTCCTGATTTTGCGGAATTTCGAAGCTCTGCAATCTTATGCGGTTGACCCAATGTTTGGTTAAGGCGAGTTTCAATTGAAACTCCAACTCTCAAAATCACATGAAACACAAAAAATAAGGATTAGAGACTCGAATTTAAGCGATGAGAGTAAATAACATATTAAGATGATACATGATTTAAGATCATGTCGTGATTAAAATCTCCATTGTAATAGAGTTAATCACGAGAGATAAATCCTAACTTCGAGCCATTAAATCAAACAACCTACTGTTGGTATGACAAACAAAGTATAGAGTAACAAGCATAAACAAAACTTTAGCAAAAGCATGGGAAGAATTCAACTTAATTGTCACAAACTCCTCTCCTGCACATTTACTCTACCAACATGCCATTTTCTTTATTATAGGAAACCAACATATATTCACACCATAATGCAATCCAACAAAGTTATTATTTTTTTTCTTTTGAACCTTTTCCAACCTTGACTTTTAAAGTCCATCATTCTCATGTACTCGTAGCAAAGGCACACATATGTAGTAGAGAAGGTAACATTAAAGTGTGCGCATTCTCCGATCCATTTAACCAAATGCCCAGTTAATGCAAGAAAGTCTAACTAAAGTTTTATCAAAACAACAAAATAAAACATATACTGGCATCTTGAAGCAAAAGAAAAGTTCTACTTCAAACAAGAATTTGGTAAAAGATAAATTCACGAATGACTATTTGGGTTAAAGAAAATATTTTGACTCGCAACTACTTGAGAAAACACTTGATCAAACTTAAATATATAATATACTCTTGTAAAAAGTAGGAGAGAAACAAATCTAAATTTGGGACATCAATTTATGACTAAGGAGCAACAATATCATAACCAAACGAAATACCAAGAATGCCATACATTTCCCTTCGAGTAAATTTTCAGAATCGACAATAGCATCATTTTAATCGGAAATCACTTACGATCGAAACATAATCCATCTATTTAGAATAAAACAGTAACAAAAAAGTTTAAATGAAACTCGGGCGAACAATATGCTTCGCACACCCGAGGCAGACTGAAAATAAAATAGACGATCCGTACGGTTTCAAGAAGATGAAGGAAAATAGAAAACATCATTTTAGCATACTTTGACTGCTTGTAAGATGAAAATCAAAGTCTAAAATGGTATTCTTGACTTGCCTAATATACCTCCCGAATAAACAAATTAATTTCTCCTCCAAGATCCATTCAATTCAAGCCACACATTATACACCAAAGGGTGGTTACTGAAAATTCAGATCAGCTATATATTAAGAAAAGAAACTAAAAGTGATAAGAAGTGTCAACAGATCCACGTACACACGGAATAAACCTCCATAACTAAATCATGCTTATCAACGAGATTTCCAGAAGTCTATGACAAACAAATAAGATAACCACATGTATGGATTCAATATATTCAAAACCAACTGACTTTTCAGATTAGAGACCCACAACTTCTGCTTGCAAGGCCAAGACAGTAACAACACAATTCCAAATCAAAGCAAGCCTCATATTCAACAAATATATTCAACAGAGAAAAGAAAAGATGAAGAAAAAGAAGGCAAAATGCAGCCAGGGGAATGGGTTTGCACCTTGTTCGGTCCAGCTAAACTGGGCGTTGGCGTCAATGTTTTCCCGGCGACTTTGCACTCAACCACTGGAACCCGAATTTGGACCGAACTGAAAAGAGAATAGCGAACTCGAGATTTTTCAAACCAAATTTTCCTCTGTTTCGCTCGATTTTTTTTCACTCGATTTTTTTAGTTTCTTCTCACGAGTTTGCTCACACGATTTTTTTTTCTCTCTAATTTTTTTTTCAGACTTCTCCCTTTTGCTTTGAAAATTAAGCCCCTTTTTTTTCAATCTCTTCCCCCCCCCCCCCTCCCTCCCCCGTCAATGGTACACAAATATAGCTACTTATATCCCAAAATCCGAACTTCAAAGTCCGAATTTGAAATAAGTTTTTTTTAAAAAAAATGAGGGGGAGTTTCAAAATTTGAATCTCAAATTTTTGAAAAACGAACAACTTCTGAGAAGCCATTAATGGTGGATCCAAAAGATTTTTCCGTTGTATCACGTTTTAGGGACTAATTTTTCTAATTTTTGTGGATTCACGGGCCTGGATGGGAAAAAATAGGCGAATCTCGAATAGGCTAGCAGCAGACTACACTGATGCGGCTAGGTTTATTAGTTGGTCATTCTTGGCATGAAAGGGAAGATGGATGGGAAGAGAGAAAAAAAGGGCGATGGTTTTGGCCCTTTTTGGGAAAATTGAACGTTGATGGGAGCTAATTTTGGGGAAGAGGATAAGATATGTGTGATCTGAGCATCTGTATGTTGGAAAAATAAATTAAAGTCGGTTGTGATGCTAGGAGGCGCAGGAGCAATTAATGCCCTGGTTTGAAGATATTAATCAATTTTGATCTGTCCGATCAAAGATCGGACGATCTTTAAAAATAGTACATAAAAAAAAATTATACATATATGTGAACATACGGAAAAAAATTTGATTTAAATTTAATTATTTTTTTGATCTGTTTGATCTTGGTCGGAACAGTTCGAACTCAAATATCTATATATATAAAGTGGAATAATAATATCAAAATATATATAGAGAGAGGGTGATAGATATTTGAAAATTCAGAACTCTTAGATTAGAAAGAAGAATTAACGAACTGGATCAATTTGTGTCAGTCGGGCGTTTTGGACTGATCTTGATCCGCTTGATCTTTGATCAGACGGTCTTGAAGAAATTATCCTTATAATAATAATGCAACAAATAAAATACAATGTATGTACGTATGGATAAATATGAGAAAGGTCGATTACAAAACGACTATTTTTTATGCGTTCGATATTCGATTGAACGGTTCGAATTTAATTTAAAGAGAAGAAAAAAAGAGAAAAATAAATATACAAATAAATAGACAGTTCAACAAAAATAAATTATATATAAAAAATAACTGAACATTTTTGGACCTTTTGGGTTTTCAAAATAAATCGACGGATCAGATTAAATCGTATCTGTTAAGGTGGAATGACAAGCGAACGTATAAATTATACTAAGTTCGGACTGATATTCAGGCTCTTGGCTAAAATCCATAAAATAAGAGTTGGGCTCGGGTGAAATAAAAATGAAAGTGGATTATTATCAACCCGAATATTCTTTTTCTACGGAAATTAAATTTATCGATGCTTCCTGCTACCCTAAAATTATTTTTAGTTTTAACATAAATAAATTACAAACGTAATTCTTAAAGTGTCTAATTTAATATCTTTTTTCTTTTTTGTGATTTAATATTAACAATATATATATGTGTGTGTAGAAATAAGAATGTAATAAAATATACGTAAAGATCAAGAATATAAAAAGTATATGTACATCTTAAAATATATTTTATGTAGTAAATATATGCGTATATGGTCACAATATTACCCTCAAAAAATAAAGTTAGAAAGGATGTGAATGTGACTATCAAAGATATATATTTGTGATTTTGATGTCAAATATTTAATTATATTTAATTAAAGTAATTTTACAGATAAAAATAATTTTTTTTTAATTAAAACTTGTAGAAATAGAAAAAAAATACGAATCTTATTTTATTTAATTTTTTGAAAATTATTTAGGGCCAAGAAGCATCGGAAAAATAATTAGAGGAAAAAGGGCGAGTCAAAATTGGGTGTCAACTGTTGCCCCTGAGGGACCGAAGATTTGTGTGAAAATCTTTGGGCACTCACGTTAACGTAATCAATTTTGTCTCAGGCAAAACAAAATGTTTGAAAGATTATGACCGGGCTCCGATTTTTGAGCTGCCTACATATCTCGGGCTCCGTGAAAAATTAGGCCATTTGTAGTTTGAATTGTAGCAAAATTTTGATATTCATCAAAATTTGACCCAGTATAGAATTATGGTAACACTGGTTACTTTGGGATGGTAACAAACTTTTAGCACGAATGAAATGGATATGGGTGCAAGGCCAAAACGGACTGTTAGAAGTAGTTAGGGATGAGAAGACGTTGGATAGTGATATCTGCTGAGGATCTTGAGAGAAAAGGTGATAATAAATTTTCAAAAATTGCCCCAGTGCCAAATTAATACGGCACTAAGTGATGACAAAAATAAAAATAAAAATTTGAGTCGAGTTGAGTTGAGTTTCTTTGTCGGAATCCTTGACGTAGCTGGGGATGCTTGACATTCCACTAGCTTGCTCCAGTTTGCTGCTAAGAGGGTAGTTCCACGCTGTACTACATGGTCCTACAAAACAAATAACAGGGTGAAAAGTACCTTTTGTTTGAAAATTTGTAAATTGAAATAGTAATGTAAAGAGTAGAGTTCAAATATTCAAACTAGTATTGTCTCCATTTTTGGAGGCCTTCGACTGGCGGGGCCAATAACTGAAATGTAGATAGCCTCCATCGGCTGAAATGTAAATAGCCTCCGTCGGCTAGAATATAAATAGCCTTCGTCGGCTGGAATGTAAATAGCCTCCGTCGGCTGAAATATAATAGCCTCCGTCGGCTGAAATGTAAATAACCTCCGTCGGCTGAAATGTAAATAGCCTCCGTCGGTTGAAATGCAAATAGCCTCTGTCGGCTGAAATATAAATAGACTCTGACGGCAGGATATTTGCCCAAAGGTAGACTGCCTCGTATTTGTCAAGGCGGCCCTCAGTCTAAACGAGATGACGGTATTGCTGCTGGAACTTAATGTTGTTGTGATAGTGGCTTTCTTGCGCACTTGCTATGGTATGGGCCTCTGATTGGTAGTCCATGCTTTGTTTTCTGAAATACGATTCTCCGATATGGCGAAGTGTTACTTTGCTTATATACATTCTTTGATTTATGGTGGGGCATCCCCCTTGCTGGTGCATAACTTCTGATATGGCGGAGAGTTATATTGCTCATTTGCATCCTTCAATATGGCAGAGGATCGCTTTGCTTGCTTATGTACAATCTTTGAAATGTGGAACTCAACTTTGTTTGCTTATATACAGTCCTCGGAATGCGGAAACTCAACTTTGTTCGCTTATGTACTGTCCTTTGAAATGCGGAATCTTGACTTTGTTTGCTTATGTACAGTCTTTGAAATGTGGAACTCGACTTTGTTTGCTTATATATAGTCCTCGAAATGCGGAAGCTCGACTTTGTTTGCTTATGTACAGTCCTTTGGAATGCGGAAGCTCGACTTTATTTGCTTATGTACAGTCCTTTGGAATGTGGAAGCTTGACTTTGTTTGATTATATACAGTCCTTGCCCTGCGGAATCTCAACTTTATTGAAGTCAGACGACACTCTCCGATTTGCGGATTTTGTTGGGAGAAGTAAATAGCCTAATCTTCCTATAAGGATCCTCTTTTCTTAGTTTCCGACCCAGGTCTTCAAAATGTACCTACAAAAGAATTTTAATAAAACTCTTAGAGCTTGTGAGGATTAGTATAAATATATGTAAAGTGAACAAAAGAAAGGGAAGAATATTTGGGTCTTGTCGCGGTGGAAAGTTGCATGATGCCCCTGATCCTATCCCAAAGCTTGACTTGACGTAGCCTTCCAATTCCTGTTTTCCTGCGCTCAAAGAAAAATTCATAGTTGGGAGGAGGTGTTGATTTGTGTTGACGTGGGGATCCTGGCTTTGTTTTTGGAATCCTCCAACACTTCTTCGGTTGCTCAATCAATCCCAAATCTGGAGTCTCCGTAGGTGGGAAAGTTGGGAAGTATAGTAAAAATACATCTATGTATATATGCTTTCACAAATATATTATGTATATATTGAATATATATAGTAATGCTTTGTCATTTTTAGATTATGACATGTTTCGAAATCCGTTGGCCTCAGCTCCTCGTTGTGATTCTCGTAGCTTTATCCTTCTGATGGAACTCTTCTGACTTTGTCGATGCTAGGACGACTTGGGAGGTGAGATCGCTCATATTCTGGGGCTACACTACGAGCGAAAGGGGATTTTACTAAAGGTAAGACCGAACCTTTGAGGTTGCCTACGTATCCAAGTGGAATCAGGTCTATACGTAGTTCGAGGGTGAAGAATAAAGTATGAAATGCAGCGATCGAGTCTGATTCAGACTGCCTACGTATCCAAGTGGTATCAGGTTTGTACATAGTTCAATTACAATGGGAAAAGTGAAGATATGTAGTGTTATGACCGAGCCTGACTCAGGATGCTTACGTATCCTAAGAATAGGAATCAGATCATAACGTAATTCGATATAAAAGATAAAGTAAAATAATGCAATGACCGGCCTGACTCAGGCTGCCTACGTATCCAAGTAGAATCAGGTCAGGCCGTAGTTCAGTACAATGAAAAGGTAAAAATATGTAAGGATCGAATCCGATGTGGATTGCCTACGTATCCCGCTGTGGGAAGTCAGGTCGAGCGTGGTTCTAAATACATGAAAGGATGATGTTTTTGGATTTTCTAAGGAGAACCGAACCCTATATGGGTTGCCTACGTGTCCCGCCATGGGAAATCAGGCTAATACGTAGTTCTGTTATATTAGAGAAAAATGCAAAAAGTACAAAGAAACAACTAGTCCTAATGTCTTCAAATGTAGTACTTCTTGATGGCGTCTGAGTTGATCGGCTTCGTGCTTACTGCGCCGTCCATTTCTGCGAGTATTACTGCTCATCCTGAGAGTACTCGGTGGACTATGTAAGGACCTTGCCAATTTGGCGCAAATTTTCCTTTGGCTTCACCTTTGTGAGAGAATATCTTCTTCGATACTAACTGTCCCGGTGTGAATCGACTAGGCTTGACTTTCTTATTGAACGCCTTGGTCATTCTATTTTGATAGAGTTGACCATGACAGACTGCATCCAATCTCTTCTAGTCAATGAGCATCAACTGCTCGATCTTGCTACGAATCCATTCAGCGTCGTCTAGACCAACCTCCTGAATGACTCTCAATGAAGGTATCTCTACTTCTGTAGGTATCACTACTTCTGACCCATAAACCAACATGTAGAGAGTTGCCCCAATAGAAGTTCTGATTGTGGTGCGATATCCAAGTAAGCATATGGCAACTTCTCATGCCATTCCCTATTATCGTCCACTATTTTCCTCAAGATCCTCTTGATATTCTTGTTTGCAGCTTCAACCGCTCCATTCATTTGTGGTCGATAAGCCGTGGAATTTCGATGAGAGATCTTAAACTTTTTGCAAATATCTCTCATCAGGGCGCTATTAAGATTGGCTTTATTATCTGTTATGATTGACTCTAGAATTCCAAACTGATAGACTAAGTTGTTGCGAACAAAATCTAATACCACCTTCTTGGTTACGGCCTTATGTATCGAGGTCTCAACCCACTTTATGAAGTAATCAATAGCGACCAAGATAAAACGGTGTCCATTGGATGCAAGAAGCTCTATAGGCCCAATAACATTCATGCCCCAAGCAGCAAACGGCCAAGGAGAACCTATCACATTGAGTTCATTTGGCGGAACTCGTATAAAGTCTCCATGAACTTGACATTAGTGACACTTCTGTACGAATCAAATGTTATCCCTCTCCATGGTCATCCAAAAGTATCCAGCTCTCAAAAGCTTCTTCGCGAGCATGAAACCATTCATGTGGGGTCCATAAGTTCCTGCATGTATCTCCTTTAACAATCTCGTGGCCTCCGTGGAATCGACATATCGTAGCAATCCTAGGTCTGGAGTCCTCCTATATAGGATTTCCCCATTGAGAAAGGAGTGATTGGCCATCCTTCTTAAAGTTCTCTTCTGTTTGTCAGTAGCGTCTTCTGGATATCCTCCTACTCCAAGTAACCTCTTAATGTCATAGTACAACGGTTTCTCATCTGGCTCTTCATCTACATGGAAATAGTAGTCTTGTTGGTCATGTATCTCCACTTTGATGGGATCAATGTAATTCTTATCTGGATGTTGAATCATTGAAGATAGTGTCGCCAAGGCATCAGCGAACTCATTTTGAATTCAAGGGACATGCTTGATTTTGATTTTCGTAAACCTTTTGCTCAATTCCTTAACACATTGTACATAAGGAAGTATTTTGACATTCTTGGTGGTCCATTCTCCTTGCACCTGATGGATCAGTAAATTTGAATCTCCTATCACCAATAGCTCTTTAATGTCCATGTCTACTGCCATCCTAAGCCCGAGAATGCAACCCTCATATTCTTCCATGTTCTTTGTGCAAGGAAACCTAATCTTCGCCGAGATTGGGTAGAGTTGACCTATTTCTGAAACTAGGACAGCTCCAATTCCGACTCTTTTGAAGTTCGTTGCTCCATCGGAAAACATCCTTCATCCATCATATGACTCTGAGATGTCTTCTCTTGCAAACAACACCTCTTCATCAGGAAAGTAGGTCTTGAGCGGCCTGTAATCTTGGTCTACTGGATTTTCTACGAGATGATCAGCAAAAGCTTGTCCTTTAATAGCTTTTTGTGTCACCTACACAATGTCAAACTCACTCAACAAGATCTGCCATTTTGCAAACTTTCCAGTAGGCATTGGCTTCTGAAATATGTACTTGAGTGGATCCATTCTCGAAATTAGGTACGTGGTATATGCGGAAAGGTAGTGCCTTAAATTTTGCACAACCCAGGTCAATACACAATAGGTTCACTCCAACAATGTATACCTAGCTTCATACAGTGTGATTTTTTTACTCAGGTAGTAAATGGCTTGCTCTTTCCTCCCCGTATCATCATGCTGCCCTAACACACATCCAAAGGCATTATCTATAACAGATAGATATAACAACAATGGCTTTCCAGGTTCTGGTGGAACCAATACTGGTGGGTTAGAAAAATATTCCTTGATTTTGTCAAAAGCCTTCTGACATTCTTCAATCCATCCAGTGGCGACATCTTTCTTCAATATCATAAATATTGGTTCACAAATTATAGTGGACTGGGCTATGAACCGACTGATATAATTGAGTCTTCGCAAGAAGCTCATTACATCCTTTTTAGTCTTAGGAGGTTGTAAGTCTTGGATTGCTTTTATCTTGGATGGGTCCAACTCTATACATCTCCTTCTAACAATGAATCCCAATAACTTTCCCGCAGGAACTCCAAAGGCGCATTTAGCTGGATTCAACTTTAGGTCATACCTTTGCAGCCTTTCAAAAAACTTTCGTAAATCATCAAAATGGTTTGAAGTCCTTTTTGATTTGATGACGACATCATCCACGTACACTTCGATTTCTTTGTTATTCATATCATGGAAAAGAGTAGTCATGGCCCTCATGTACGTCGCACCGGCATTCTTGAGTCCAAATGGCATTACCCTGTAGCAATATACTAACCATGGAGTGATGAAGGCTGTCTTCTCTGCATCATTCTCATCCATCATGATTTGATGATATCCCGCAAAACAATCAACAAATGACAGTAACTCATGTTTTGCATAATTATCGATGAGAATATGAATATTTAGGAGAGGAAAATTATCTTTTGTACTAGCCTTGTTGAGATCCCAAAAATCTATGCATATCCTTATCTTTCCATCTTTCTTTAGTACAGGAATGATGTTGTCTAGCTAGGTGGGGTAAGTTGTGAACCTCACAACGTTGGCTTCTATCTGCTTGTTCACCTCCTTCTTGATTCTCAAACTCAAATCAGGTTTGAATTTCTTCGTCTTTTGATTCACTGGTGGGCATGCGGGGTTAGTCGATAGTCGATGTGAGATGATATCAGTGCTTAGACCAGGCATGTCGTCGTAAGAACAAGCAAGTACATCAATGTATTGCTTAAGCAGACTTATCAATTCCTGCTTTCTTTTAGCCTCCAAGTGAATGTTGACTCGTGTTTCATTTGCCGTTTCTTCATTGCCCAAATCGACGACTTCAGTTTCATCTATATTAGGATTTTTCTGACTCTCAAGTTGTTCGATCTCCTACGGTAAGTTTTCAGGCATCATGCTCTCATCGTAATCCTCGTAATCTTGTTCATCGCTTGCATTTTGCTCAACAGATTCGTTACATGTCATAATCGTTGAATGAGGATTTTTATTAATATTTGTGCTAAAAGTATAAAAAGTGAGTAATGTAAATAGATATAGAAAATAGGGAAATAAGTTTTGAAAATAAGGACTTTTATTAACAAAAGCATTGGGCTCTGACAAGTTGTAAGTGGCAAAAGAAATTCGGCATGACTCAAGCCTCAATTGGTCATGCAAACAAAATAATAATTTTTTTTAAAAAAAAACAGCACTCCTCACTACCAAGACTCCTGACGAAACAGGGATGGGCTGATGGTCTAGTTCTGCAAGGCTTTTCCAGGCTCGGCATCACGGATGGTGAGCTTTTGGAAAGCCATCTCTGATTCTTCTTCGATCACAGCTACAAATAAATTTCCTATTCCATCTGTGATATCTTCATCATCCGTTTGTTTTGAAACCAGGACTTGGGCTGGCACAAATATCCTCATTCCAAATCCTTTACCGCAGGCTGCTCCAAAAATAGGCTCATATCCAAGCCCTGTAGTAGCCTTCTGCTGCTTTAATTGAATTGGCTAGACTATACCATCGGCTCTGGGTCCTAGTCCTATCTTGGGCTGATACCTATATTTCAACATCTCCGACGCAACCATCTTTTCAGCATTCGACATTTTCACTACAGCTGGCATTGCCTTCTCATTGATCTTTGCAGCTTGCATGATCTCCAGAGTATGGAAAATGGCTCCATCTAACTCTTCGATGACTGGGACTGAATTGACAGAATAAATGGGATGACTGAGTTCTCCATGAATAGTAACTTTTATGCGACCCCATTCAAACTTCACGCACTTATGGAGAGTGGAAGGAATGAATTTTGCCATATGGACCCATGGCCTCCCTAGCAATAAGTTGTAGCTAGATGACACATCCATGACCTGAAATAGGATAGGAAATTCTGCTGGTCCTATCTGTAGTGTTAAGTAAATTTCCCCGATGACACTCTTTTGCGACCCATCAAAGGCTCTAACCTTAACCCAACTCTCCTTTATATCTTCTATATTCACACCCAAATCCCTCAGAGTGGAGAATATACAAATATTATAACCCGAACCATTATCGATCAAGACCCTTTTCACAATCTTGTCATGATATCTCACCGCAATATGGAGCACTTTATTGTGTGCAGCCCATTCTGATGGTAACTCATCGTCATGGAAAGAGACCTTATTTGCCTCTACCACTCGCCTGATTATTGCAGCCAAAGTTTTGCTAGTTGTCTCCTTTGGTATGCTAATCCCAGATAAAAATTCCATCAAAGCATTTCTATGGGCTTCAGAACTCATGAGCAAGGACATGACGGATATGTGGGCCGGTGTCTTTTTGAGTTGATCTTCGATTGAATAGTTCTTGGGCTGCATCTTCTTCCAAAATTCTGCAGCTTCAGCATCTATGATATTTCTCCTCGGGTTTTGATCTTTCCCGAGAACTCTACAATTTTGTTCCTCTGGTGCATAACACCTTCCCGACCTGGTCATCTTTTAAGCTGCAGCAGCGTCTATCATTTTTCCCTTGGCTTAAGATTGATAGTCCCATGGGACTGCCTTGGTGTCATAGTCGGTCTTCCCAGTGGCTAATGTGGTCACTACAACTCTCGGTAGGTAGGTCTAAATAGTTATAGGCTTCCTCAACTGAACTGTGATAAATGGTTATGCTGGTGATGCAATGGCGATCTCCTTTGCACTCCATGTGGGTGTAATTATTTCATCCACATCATACTCCTCCTCTAGAGTAATTATGTTGACTTCCCAATTTCTATGATTTGGAAAGGGGTTATTGTTCACATTGGGAGTTGAGACGGTGCATTTGATAATACCCCTTCTTACCAGAGACTCAATTTGATTCTTCAAACTATAACAGTCTTCTGTGTCGTACCCTTGGACTCCTGAGTGATAGGCACACCGCTTGCTACCGTCAAAGTTTTAAGAGGTCGGATCAGGGGCCTTTCCCTTAATTGGATGTAACAAATCGACAGCCCTTAATCTTTCGAACAACTGGGCTAAAGGTTCTGCAATCGGTGTGTAGGTGTGGGTATTTCTGGTTTCAAAGTTTGGACGTGGTCTGAGTGCATAGACTGGTCTATTTTGGTGAGCTAGAGCTTGGACAAGGGCGTATGGTCTTGGTGGATTCTGGTATGATGGAGCTCAAGGTGGATTATAATGTGGTTGAGTATTTTATACTAGGACATGTGCAATAATTTGGGGGTTGTTTGGGTAACGGTAAGAAGGATTTCCAGGTTGGTAGTATGGTGTGACGACTGAGACTTCTTCACTCTTTTTATTGTTACCATTAATGGAACCAGTCTGCATGGCCTTACTCGCAGCTTGTAATGCAGCCATAGATTGGATCTTCCCCAACTTAATGCCTTCTTCTATGAAATCTACTATTTGGACCAATTCTGCGAACCTTTGGCCCATCATCGACATCATCTTGTCAAAGTAGACTTACTCTTGAGCTCGGATAAAATACTTAGAGAGTTCACTTTTATCTAGTGGAGGCTGGATCCTAGCAGCCTCGGTTCTCCAACGCCATGTGTATTCTTGAAATGATTCTAATGGTTTCTTCTGTATGTTGGCCAATGAAAACCTATCTGGGGCAATCTCATTGTTGAACCTGAAGCGACTCATGAAGTCTTCAGCCATTGCCCTCGAGTCACATCACTTACAGGGTTCTTGTCGGGTGTACCAAGTCAAAGCTTCTCCCGACAAACTTCGAATGAATAGCTTCATCCTTAACTTCTCTTTTCTTCCTACTCCAACCAACTTATCGCAGTAGGCCCTCAGGTGTACATGTCGGTCACCTTTTTCGTCAAACATATCAAACTTTGGTGGTTTATATCCCGCTGGTATGTCGATGTCTGGATGAATGCATAAGTCATCGTAGTCCAAGCTTTCAGTCCCTCTGGTAACTTGCATATTTCTGAATGCTCTCTTTAGACTCTCAAGTTGGGTTGCTATCGACCCTTCTTCACTTAACTAGACATATTTTCCTAGCCCCGTATACCGATCATCCTTATATGGAACCTTAAAAATCACAGATGTTGCAAAGGTAGGAGCTTCGATAGCGTATACAGGTGGCACAGGTATCTCACAAGTGACATGTGCCTCGGGTATGTGCTGCATCTCTGGATAGATTAGAACAGTAAAGTTGTGAGTAGGAAATGGATAACCAGGCGCCGTTCCAACAGTGGGTTAGAAAGAAGGCGGTGCTTGAGCCTGTGGTATACTTGTTTGGTTAGCGGAAGCACCTGGAGGTAATTCAATACTTGGAGCCTGCAGCTGAGCGAGAAAGCTAGTTATTGTAAGCTTGGTTAGATCCCGCATTTAACGGATTTCTTCTTTCAGGACCTCAATTTTCTGTGCCATATTGGCCATTTGATCATCGTTCTGAGTATCTGAAGGCCTTTGAGAGCTCTCTGTATCTCCACTGGGATCATCGCGGCCTTGTCTCTGTTAGTCATTTTGTCTTTTGATCGAAGGTTGTATTGGGATTCCGCTAGTTTTCAAGTCGACACAAATCAACTTTTTCTTTTTTCGGGGAATTAATAGGCAAAAAAAAAGATAGAAAGAAAAAGAAAAAGGAAACTACGTTAGTTTGGGTGATAACGTAAATGCAACAAGTAAGTAGCACATATATACACCAAGTTGGCGACATTCAAATGCGTTCTTATATAGAGCCTCCTTTTGCTAGTGGTAGGCCTACGCTGCAAACACGATTAATTAATCCAAAGCTTTAAATTGTAATTAAATTCAGAACAAAGGGATTTTGATTAATGAAAAAGGCAAGGAGTGAAGTCATGGGTTACAAAGAAAAGTTTTAAACTAAAGATTACATCATGGTAGCCTATGACAATATCGATAGAGGTCATGCAAAACCCTTTTTAGAAAAAACAAAAATGTAAGACAAAAGTACAAATAGGTCGTACAAGATCCTCTATAATAACAAGATGGATCCTAAGTCCAGCTGGGGGGATCATCATCATCATCATCGAGGTCATAATAGGGCCAGGGTGATACCCTGGGGATCCATCTAACTACTGCCCTTGGAAGTCTTCGTCTGCTCCATTGAAGTCTATAGGCCCATACTCTTCTTCTTCAGGGTCTTCCTCCATCTCCTCTGTCATCTCCCCATCCTGCTCTTCCATTGGTTCCTCCTCCGAATCTTCCTCCGGGTCCTCCCCGGGATCCTCCTCTAGGTCCTCTTCAGGATTTTCCTCCATTTCCTTGGGATCTTTCTCTGGGTCTTCCTCAGGATCTTCCTTCATCTCTTCCTCGGGTTCATCATCTACAGCAGGGATGAGGTGATCTATAGATCCAGGAATCAGCTTCTCATACATGGCTGTGGTTACCGGCCTAAGATGAAGCAGCTACTCTCGAATCTGGTCTGCTCTATAAATGTCGACAAGCCCTTGAAGTGACATAAAACTCGGTTGAGCTAGAATCATTTCCAACCTATACCAGGTGTAGTAATCGGGAGTGCAGTATGGGTTACCCCCCATTCCTAAACTAAAAATCTATCCCCACCCATGGGTTAGGTTGTCAAGCCTCTCTACAGGGATTCTTCCCTTATAATCAATCTCCGACAATGCCATGTTTGACCATAGAGGCACGTTCTGAATCAGGCCGAATTGTCTTAGAACTATCAAAGGCGCATATGGTTGGAATCCCTCCAACCCAATCAACTCAAGAAAGTAAGTGTAATGCCTTCTTAGCCTTACTCGACCACTAACCCACGGTAGCCTCCACTGGATGAGGTTACCGGTGAGATGGATTAGGAAGTCGCGCCACTGCTCCTCATTGACTGGCATCTCCCACATGGACACTCTAAGTATGTGGCTGCGAATCAGATTAGAGCCAGCCTCTCCGACACCATACCTACAATAAAAGTGCTTTAATGCCCAAACTTGGAGCATTAGGTTACAGCCTCTGAAAAATTGTGCCCCCTAGAGCGTGCGGACAAAGACCGAAAGTTTTCCGCTAGAATCATCGGCACGATCGTGGTCCTGATTGGTCCCCTACACATGAATAAGACCATGGGGAGTATGTGAATGCTGATCCAGTTCCCTCTCATTGGGAACACCATAATACCGAGAAAAGCCATCATAAATACAATGGCTCTATGCCTCTCCCAGTAGACCCTGGTGAAGGAAAACTCTTCTCGAAAGTGATCATAACTTTCTCTTCTATCGAACCTCTCGAAGAGATAACCAGGCTTACCCAGTCTGCCTCAACCTTTCTCAAGCCTGTGCCAATTTTCAACCCTATGTCGCGAAGAAAACGGCTACCTGCAGTAATACAGGGGGCCAAAGGTACCCGTCTTGTCAATGGCAAATTAGCCATTTGGTTGATCTCTTCTAAGGTGGGTGTGATCTCGAAGTCCCTGAATCTGAAAGTAATTGTAGTCGGGTCCCAGAACTTGACTAGGAATCGAATCAGTAGCCTATCTACCCTTATATACATTAGATCCATCAAAGATCCCAAATGCGCAAACAACTCTCCTCCATGGCCACTCGAATATTTCCCCACCAGTGTCTTAGGATATGGGGAATGTCAATCAGCATATAGATGTTGGCGAGATTCTGGTTGATTTCCATCTGTGCAAAGAAAAGGGTATGGTAAGTTCAACATCCTGAATTTATTACGTTTTTAATGTTTGGATCAATTAATCATTCCATACATATACCGTCGTTGGGTTCGTGAAGGACTCGTTGACACTAAGGGTGGTTTCCTAACTGCGGAATGATACACTGGACCGTTCCACCTAAGGTGTATGCAATATGACCTATCACTAGAGTAGGATCTTTTTATCCTAAATGTTTAAGAGTGGAACTGAATAGCTGCGAGAAGGTACACTAACCTAACTGCTCCAACTCTGAAACTAAGGAATCCAAAGAGGTTTCGGAGGAGTGCAGGTACACCCCTAGCATGTTCAATGTGTGGATTGTGTACGACTAAGAATCGATAGGAATAATGCAAGTGATAAAGCGATAACAAGTAGTGTTATACAAACAAATAAGGAACGCGAGTTCGGATTTGGCTCGCATCCTTTCACAGAAGGCATGATATGAAAAATAAGCAAGCAAATAACACAGTAAAGCACGCAATCCTAAACTAAGCATGTTAAGGTTAAAACCTAAGTTCAAAGGATCCCCAGCAGAGTCGTCATTCTGTCGCGCCTATTTCGAACCGGTCGAAACAGGACACGACGTATGGTGGTATGTCATGATCTTGGGATTAAAAATTTATATTTAGAGTCACCACCTAACTTTTAGGAAAAATTAGGAAAAATTATTTTTTTATTTTAAAAACTCTATTTTAGTCAATCGAAAAATGTTTTAGAGATTCTAAGGGTTCTGGTTATCCGAGAGGAAGGAGTTAGGCACCTCTCAGGACCTATCCGAAGATAATCCTTACGCTTAGTTTAGAAAAAATATTAGAAAAACTTAATTTTGTTATTTGCTTAAAACAATGATAAGAAAACTTTTATTATCTTTGAGAGGGGAAGGTTCGAGGTATATAAAATATACCAATATAATATACCGAATGTATGTGCGTATCAGGATATAATAAGTAAATGACTCTAATAGCGGTAGAATATACCTCATGTATAATAATGTAAATATATACCTCACGACTTTCATGTCCCTTTGAAATCTGGAGAAAAACCGAAGCGGATGTTGAAAAATAAAGAAGCAGAACATTGATATTATTTAATAAATTAAGATTGGTGATTCCGAAAAGTTTAAGTTTGGCGACTTTTTTTTCGAATAAATTACATTGAAACTTCATTTTATTATTTTATGGATTTATTTATTTTAAAAACATGGATGATTGCTATGCCCGTTTTAAAATGTTTGTGATGAGTTTTCAAAATAACCGAATATAAAATGAATTTTTTACCTAGTACGAATCATGCGCTATTTGCGAAAATTGAGAGGTTAAAGGTATGTGAACGGGTCAACAAGTAATATGGCATCATAAACATCAAATAAAACTATCTTAAGCGAAATAGACAACAAGAGTTGGTCAGAAAAAAAAAACTCAATATAGTAAAGATATAAATTAAATCTAATGGAGATGGGGAATATTAGACTCCTCGGGGGTTTAGACTCCTGATTTTGCGGAATTTCGAAGCTCTGTAATCCTATGTGGTTGATCCAATGTTGGGTTAAGGCGAGTTTCAATTGAAACTCCAACTCTCAAAATCACATGAAACACAAAAAATAAGGATTAGAGACTCAAATTTAAGCAATGAGAGTAAATAACATATTAAGATGATACATGATTTAAGGTCATGTCGTGATTAAAATCTCCATTGTAATAGAGTTAATCACGAGAGATAAATCCTAACTTCGAGCCATTAAATCAAACAACCTACTATTGGTATGACAAACAAAGTATAGAGTAACAAGCATAAACAAAAATTTGACAAAAGCATGGGAAGAATTCAATTTAATTGTCACAAACTCCTCTCCTGCACATTTACTCTACCAACATGCCATTTCCTTTATTATAGGAAACCAACATATATTCACACCATAATGCAATCCAACAAAGTTACTATTTTTTTTTTCTTTTGCACCTTTTCCAACCTTGACTTTTAAAGCTCATCATTCTCATGTACACATAGCAAAGGCACACACATGTAGTAGAGAAGGTAACATTAAAGTGTGCGCATTCTCCGATCCATTTAGCCAAATGCCCAGTTAATGCAAGAAAGTCTAACTAAAGTTTTATCATAACAACAAAAAAAAAAAACATAAACTGGCATCTTGAGGCAAAAGAAAAGTTCTACTTCAAACAAGAATTTGGTCAAAGATAAATTCACGAATGACTATTTGGGTTAAAGAAAATATTTTGACTCGCAACAACTTGAGAAAATACTTGATCAAACTTAAATATATAATATACTCTTGTAAAAAGTAGGAGAGAAACAAATCTAAATTTGGGACATCAATTTACGACTAAGGAGCAACGATATAATAACCAAACGAAATACCAATAATGCCATACGTTTCCCTTCGAGTAAATTCCAAAAATCGATAATAGCATCATTTTAATCGAAAATCACTTACGACCGAAACATAATCCACCTATTTAGAATAAAACAGTAACAAACAAGTTTAAACGAAACTCGACCGAACACTATGCTTTGCACACCCGAGGAAGACTGAAAATAAAATAGACGATCCGTACGGTTTCAAGATGATGAAGGAAAATAGAAAACATCATTTTAGCATACTTTGACTGCTTGTAAGAAGAAAATGAAAGTCTAACACAGTATTCTTGACTTACCTAATATACCTCCCGAATAAACAAATTAATTTCTCCTCCAAGATCCATTCAATTCAAGCCACACATTATACACCAACGGGTGGTTACTGAAAATTCAGATCAGCTATATATTAAGAAAAGAAACTAAAAGTGATAAGAAGTGTCAACAGATCCTCGTACACACGAAATAAACCTCCATATCTAAATTATGCTTATCAACGAAATTCCCAGAAGTCTATGATAAACAAATAAGATAACCACATGTATGGATTTAATAAATTCAAAACCAACTGACTTTTCAGATTAGAGACCCACAACTTCTGCTTGCAAGGCCAAGACAGTAACAACACAATTCGAAATCAAAGCAAGCCTCATATTCAATAAATATATTCAACAGAGAAAAGAAAAGATGAAGAAAAAATAGGCAAAATGCAGCCAGGGGGGTGGGTTCGCACCTTGTTTGGTGCAGCTAAATTGTGCGTTGACGTCAATGTTTTCCCGACGACTTCGCACTCAACCACTGAGATCCGAATTTGGACCGAATCGAAAAGAGAATAGCGAACTCGAGATTTTTCAATCCAAATTTCCCTCTGTTTTGCTAGATTTTTTTTAGTTTCTTCTCACGAATTTGCTCACACGATTTTTTTTTCTTTTTTCTCTCCAATTTTTTTTCAAACTTCTCCCTTTTGCTTTGAAAATTAAGCCCCTTTGTTTTTCAATCTCTTCCCTCCCCTCCCCCCCCTCCCCTCAATGGTACGTAAATATGGCTACTTATAGCCCAAAATTCGGACTTCAAAGTCCGAATTTGAAACAAGTTTTTTTTTAAAGAAATGAGGGGGAGTTTTAAAATTTGAATCTCAAATTTTTGAAAAACAAACAACTTCTGAGAAGCCAATAATGGCGGATCCAAAAGATTTTTCCGTTGTATCACGATTTAGGGGCTGATTTTTCTGATTTTTGCGGATTCACGGGCTTGGACGGACAAAAATGGGCGAATATTGAATAGACTAGCAGCAGACTACACTGATGCGGCTAGGTTTATTAGTTGGTCGTCCTTGGCATGAAAGGGAAGATGGATGGAAAGAGAGAAAAGAAGGGCGATGATTTTGGCTCTTTTGGGGGAAATTGGACGTTAATGGGAGCTAATTTTGGGGAAGAGGATAAGATACGCGTGATCTAAGCATCTGTATGTTGGAAAGAGAAAAATTAAAGCCGGTTGTGATGCTAGGTGGTGCAGGAGCAATTAATGCCCTGGTTTGAAGATATTGACCAATTTTGATCCGTCCGATCTTTCTAAAAATAATACATCAAAAAAAATTAAAAAAATCATACATATATGTAAACATACGAAAAAAAATTAATTTAAATTTAATTATTTGTTTGATCTGTTCGATCTTGGTCGAAACAGTTCAAACTCAAATATATATATATATATATATATATAAAGTGGAATAATAATATCAATATATATATAGAGAGAGATATAAATATTTGAAAATTCAGAACCCTTAGATTAGAAAGAAGAATTAACGAACTGGATCAATTTGTGTCAGTCGGGCATTTTGGACTGATCTTGATCCGCTTGATCTTTGATCAGACGATCTTGAGGAAATTATCCTTATAATAATAATACAACAAATAAAATACAATGTATGTACGTATGGATAAATATGAGAAAGGTCGATTTCAAAACGACTATTTTTTATCCGTTCGATATTCGATTGAACGGTTCGAATATAATTTAAAGAGAAGGAAAAAAGAGAAAAACAAATATACAAATAAATAGACAGTTAAACAAACATTTTAGGACCTTTTAGGTTTTCAAAATAAATTGATGGATCAGATTAAATCGTATTTGCTAAGGTGGAATGACAAGCGAACGTATAAATTATACTACGTTCGGACTGATATTCAGGCTCTTGGCTGAAATCCATAAAATAAGAGTTGGGCTCGGGCGAAATAAAAATGAAATTGGATTATTATCAACCCGAATATTCTTTTTCTACTGAAATTAAATTTATCGATGCTTCCTGCTACCCTAAAATTATTTTTGGTTTTAACGTAAATAAATTACAAATGTAATTCTTAAAGTGTCCAATTTAATATTTTTTTTTTTTTTTGTGATTTGATATTAACAATATATATACGCGTGTAGAAATAAGAATGTAACAAAATATACATAAAGATCAAGAATATAAAAAGTATATATACATCTTAAAATATATTTTATGTAGTAAAGATATACATATATGGTCACAATATTACCCTCAAAAAATAAATTTAGAAAGAATCCGAATGTGACGATCAAAGATATATATTTGTGATTTTGATGTCAAAATATTTAATTAAAGTAATTTTATAAATAAAAATAAATTATCTTTTTATTAAAACTTGTAGAAATAGAAACAAAAATACGAATCTTATTTTATTTAATTTTTTAAAAATTATTTAGGGTCAAGAAGCATCGGAAAAGTAATTCGAGGAAAAAGGACGAGTTAAAATTGGGTGTCAACAGGTTGTTGGTTAGAAATTTTTGCGTTTGGAGCTGTAAGTTCTTGAAAGAGCCATGGTGGGAACATATTTTTTTGTGGTATATATCTTAGTGTGTTTGGATGGAACCAATATGTGTTTGCTTCACTGCAGCTTAGGTGAGCTTTTCCGGCGAAGTTCTAATAGTGCAAATGGGAGTGAGGCTGTTAATGGTGTTTCGGTGGTTGTTTAGTGGTTGTTTTGATCGAATTTTGGAGATAGTAGCCGGATTTTATGACGGAGCTATAATTTCGACAAAAATCTCACCTGAAGAAACCTATTTTTTCCTATTTTTTTACTGATTTTCTCTCTGTTGTCCTCTCTCAATTCAAATTCTTAATTGTTGTCTTGTATGTTGTTGGTGTTACAGAGGTAAGGAAGGAAGATAGGAGTTAGAGTGGTTGTTTGTTGTTTTGTTTGAATGGACGAAGACGATGAAGAGTCGGGGATGGTTGTTGTTGCTGGTGGAGGCGGGGGTGGGGGGTGGGGACAGGGTAAATGGGCTGGGGAACTGGTGGGGGAGCTGGGGTATGGGACGGGGGAGAGGGGCTGGGGTGGATGAAGGACGGAGAGGGGGAATGAAGAAAAAGGTGAAAAATTATTTATTTATTTATTAAATTTATAATTATTTCAAAAAAGGTAAATTTAGTTTTTTGATTTTTTAAATGTTTAATTTCTTATGTGGCACTTAATGTAGTATTTAAAATAACGTGAAAGCTGATGTGGAATTTAATACAATAATTAAAAATGACGTGGCAGCTGACGTGGAGGCGAATGTGTTCACACACCAAAATAGGGTTTAAAATATTGTTTTTTAATGTGTTTAAGGGTTCAAATGACAAACATGTACGTAAGAGTATCCACATTACAAAACGAACATAACACAAGGGTCTACCGAACCATTTTGCCCTAATTAAATAACAGGTGTATGTATGATAAAAAAATTAGCTTAAGAACATGTGACCCTTGTTACATGGTGAGGAGTCCCGAGAGGTGTCTCCGAGGCACCTTGATCCCCCCTCCTGCACGTAGGAGTATTTGACAAGGTGTCCGCTTGATGAAATACCAGATAAGGACTAGTGGAAGACAGGCTCTGTCAGAATAATCAGAGACGTGAACAAGTTTGTATCAGATTGAATGACACACCACTGATAGCTAGCACCATCTCTAATAGACCGGATGTGTGGCCAAACCTAATAGGTTTTAGTTATTTAGGGTCAAAATCAGATTGGTCAAGGCCCGGCATTGTACCCTATAAATAAATTGGATTTCCTCACTCACAAAGACATCTGCTCTTTCATCCTCTTGCTCAGTACAACTGCTCTGACTTGATCTTCAAGCATTATTCTTTTGTTCTGGGTCATTTACCTAGCTAATTGTTGGTTAAGCTTTGTAGATGTCTCGCATATCTCTGATATGTTCTCGATTGCACTCATATACGCTCTTAGCTTGTCTAGATTTATCTGATTTACTTACTTATTCTGTTTATTTTATATTTAGCTATTTTTCTTTGTCATCTGGTAATCAGATTATTAGCAAATCATATATAAAATAAATTATATTATAACGTCTTTTTTAATTTATTTATAAAATTTAATTGTATCAAATTCACGATAAACACGTGTTGCATGACAAAAGGAGCAAGTTACTCAAACTACTAGTGTGAAAAATTTTCACCTTAAGGCTTCAGTGAAAGGATAAGTATAAACATTGATATATGTATATATGATCAATTGGTTTCAAATACCGAGGAAATTGTTGAAACAAAAAGGGATGAATTTCAAAGTGTGATCCAAAGAAAGAAAGACATGCATGTAAGGGGTGATGACGCGCGCGCGCGAGGCAAAAGAATAAGCATGTTACTTGCCTTTATGAAAGATGGGTTACCTACTTTAGTTTACCTTTTAAATATAGTACCTTAGAGTTAATTGTTAACCAAAGCATAATGTCGTTTCACGTGATAGCTGGCTTATGTAACAGAATATAAAAGTTTAATATGATGATGAAGAGGGCAAAAAAGTCGTCTTTAACTAATACGGACTAGTATAGTCATTCAATACAAACACAAAGTTATTAGGCCAACAAAATTGTAAAGAGTTCCAATAATGTTTTACTATTTTCTTTCCATGCAAGTTTGATTTGAGGAATTCCCCTTTAACCCTCAAGAGATTAGGACTACACATGAATTAGATATATATGAGAAAGATTGTAACTTATAATATTTTTTATAGAATTTTTAAATATTTAAATTTTAAATATAAAAATAATCTACTTTAATTTAACGTTAAAATTTAATCAAACTGACTTTCATAAAGCAAAATACGACAAATAAAAATAAATAGATGGAGTATCAAAGAAAATTAATCTTATGACGACGGCTCATTAAATTAGAACAATCAAATATATATCGCTTTAAACATACAACAACATACTTAGTTTATTTCCACAAAATAAGATTGAATAAGAATAAAATGTACACAATTTATACCACTACCTCAAAGTGAAGTGGAGAGAATATAGTAAACTTTTTAGTTTTTAGTTTTGCTTGCTAGCTAGTTTTCTCTTCAAACTTTTCTGGTTATTCAACTCTTCTCCACTTTGACTCATTATTTCACACTACATATGTATGCCTTCCTCTTTTTGTCCAAATAGAATGTTCAGACCTCTAGATTCAACTATAAGAAAAACTCCTAGAATTTATTTTTTCTTAACACTTAATCAAAATAAACAGTATTAGTAACTAGCAAAGCTAAGATATGTATAAGCTAAAATTTGCTAAAAGAAAGCAAGACAAGTGACTAATGAATTGTTAAAAATGAAAGGCAGGTTTTGTGATAAGGTGAAAATAAAGACTTGAAAGAAATAAGGAATCATTTACTCGATGCGATAAAAATATTAATCTTGAGATAAAATTTGAAATTATATTCACCCACTTTTCATGCGTCTCCACGTATTAGGAGCCCCATCCATTTTTTTATTTTTTGTGTGTGTGATTATTTGTCTATTAATACTTATGGGCACTTCCTATATTTCATCAAGATATTATTACTCAATATGGTTCCCCTTTATGAACTAACGCGTGAATCATTGTCTCCTCCTTCCGTCCCTACCCGCTCCACCGCCGCTGCTTCTTTCGGTAAAATTTTATTGAGCTCATTACATTAAATTATAAATATGATATATGTGTCATAGATATTATTGAATAATAATTAAATCATATGCAATTTTATTTCAATTTTAAAAATTAAAACGATAGATTGGGTATAAATATTGGATAAAAGCAAATATTTTTTGTATTTTGTTAAAAGTGATGAGGAACTTTAGCTAAGCGGACACAATGCTTTAGCTAATGTTTGGTCATAGATTTCGAATTAGGTATTGTAAATTTGATTTTAAATACTTATTTTGTCATAAATTTGATCTTCGAATATTAAAGTTTCTAATAACTTCAATTGTTTTTCAAGTTATGCATGTCACACATTTCAAATTTCAATATTTCAAATTTGAACTTCAAAATTTATGGCCAAATATGAATTTAGTTTACATATATAGTGCCATTTCTGGACACCATTTTTTTTCTTGTGAATTGGAAAATCTTGCTCTTGAAATAGTATTGGCGTGAGGAAAACTTTTTAAAATCCAAAATAGTCAATCATTACGCGTGACTAAGTTCTTCGGTGCCGCCGAGGACTCATTCGTACGTACTGTTTCTGTATTTGGCAAATTAATTCGGCACCTTGAAATTTGTATATTTTCTACTTCTATTTCACCTTCTAAGTACTTTTAGTTCTACTCACACAAGGTATATTTTGAGCCATTAATGGCCCAACTGATATCCTACTGACATCATTAGTTAATTAAGATTCTATACGCGTAATGGCTAAAGAGTCCAGTGGCAGATCCAGCTCAGGATGAACCCCTTTCGGCGGAAAATCATAATATGTATACAAGTTTAAAATTATTTTTCATGTATATATAATTAACGCTGAACCCCCTCGACTAATTATTTTGTTTACATTTTTTAATTTTAAACCCCCTCAATTAAAATGCCAGTGAAAGAGTCCATGGTTAAATTGTAGCTTGATGCCAAATGTAACTAGCCTTGAGACTTATCGAGTTCGAACTCTGAAATTAAGAAAAGCGTTCTTCCTTCATGGTATGTCAATAAAGCACAAAAAGTATATGTGGATTTCGAATACCTATTGTAATAAACATAAGAAAAAAGAAGGTCCATTAACATCTAGGTTGGTAAGAAATAAGACAACTGGACTGAAGATATAGTATTTTAATTAACGACACGTTTGTCAACTGCTCCACATGCCCAGGTCAAGAAAAAGAAAATGTCAATGGCATTGGGAGTAATATGGCAATAGCCTCATTGTATTGTTTTGCAACAGAAAAGATTGGGAAGAATCCATGAATATATTGACTAGTATTCCCCATTTTCTCCTATTTTTCTCCACAATCGTTAATTATTTAAGTAAGCATATGGAAACGAGCCGAGCGAATCTCGCTTTAGTTGAGAACCATAGTGTATACACTTTGAATTTCGTTAATGCTATTATTATTACTTTAAAGGAACTGTAGTATAATTAAAAAAGATATTACACAATTCGTTCAATATAATTGAGGTTACTCGTTTACAATATATTTCCTAGAGGACGTTATCAAGTCGTTATGAAAAGTTACTTATTGTTGTAAGTCTATTTATTTAATTTGATAGTATTGTGGACATGAATTTAATGCATATTGAAATCTTGAACACAATAAGATAAGAGAGAAATATAATAATTAGAAAACATGACTATACTGTAATCTATTGTGAAAACAGCACGGGGGGCGGAGGCTAGCCAAGTTGTTGGGCCTGGTTATAAACCATGAAGAGGCTCCAGAGTTGGACATCCAATCAATAGATTTGTTTGGAATTCATGTTTAGCAGGACGAAAGAGGTGCGTCTGCGGTTCGGGAATTTATGTGTATTGTTGAGTAAAGAAATTGATTTTTCTCATCTTAATTCTGAGAATCTAGTTTTTTTTCATCATCCCATTCTTATCTCCGTGTTTAGTTACTTGTCATTTCAATATGTCCATTATAATTCAGTGGTTCCAAGTGCGGTCATTGTAACTTGGCTATCAGATTATATAACACTACTAGAGAATTATGATTCGTTACATCATTCATGGAGGGAGGATCAGTTTATAGAGAATATATGTGACTTAATCTGGTACATCCAATCGTCTATCAAATAGTCTATATAATGTACGAGATTTGTTCTTCATTAAGTATAATTAGTTATATTAATTAAACCACATATTAAGCATATTGCAATTAATTACCCGGACACGGTTAACGGGAGATGTAGGTTCTAAGGCAGTCATCCCTGTTTGAACCATAATTTTATACTAACATCTCATGACTTAAACAAGTTTTAAAAAAGAAGAAGCAAAAAGCAATAAATAAAATAAAATAAGAAGGGTTGTTGATGATATGATCAGTAGTCGAGAAGAAGAAAACAGAAAGTGAAGAGGTGCATTTTAGCCACCTAAACCTGGAAGTTTCGTTGAGACATTGTAATATTCCCAAAGGAATTTCGTTGTGGCGGACGCAGTCACAGATGTTGGCCCACGTCATATACTTTATATAGTAATTTATACTTTTTGGTGGCCCAAAATATCACCTTTTCATCTTCAATGATAGCAGGAAATAGAGTATATGGTTAATTTATGAACCATTTCAGGAAATATATTGTTCCAATAGCTTATATTTTGACCTTTTTTGCCTTGTGATGAAACTCAGAAAGGAGGAGTACATGTCAATGAATCTGTTTATATATGGCACCATCCTATTTATATTGTCTTCTTGTGTTGTGAAATAGAGGAGAACCAGGATATTGTAGTGTTTTTTTTTTTTTTTTGGAATATAAAATTTTATTTATTTAGTATTATGCATCATTATAAGCATACGTACTGGCTATAATAGTGCTAGCATGAGATTGTGTTGGAGTCTTGATAGTGTTACAAACGAAATTACACAGGCTTTTTAGGCCTAACAACAATAGTTTCATCTTCGTAGCCTTCAAAATCAAACAACGGTGAAACTGTTCATTCTCATATTCGATCGCAATACTAATCTTAAAAGCTAATGTATTTGTCTTCTAATAAGAGCAACGACCAGTGGGGCAAAGCCACAAACACATTCCTTTATTTTGGTTGCCATGGTTGTGTTGACTGGCACCTGTTTTCCCCTATAACCCCACCTTAAATTATTAATTATTCCGATTAGCATAAAAAAAACATACAGATGGACAAGTGACGGGTTATGTTATGAGATCATTATCTTTACACATAATTTCAACCTGGTTCTTCGTTCTTGCTCATACTAAATAAATCATGGCGTTGTTTCCAACAAATTTTTCAGAGTTACACAAATAAATTGTAATCACAAATAAAATATGAAGAAACAAAAATTTTTATTGATAAACAAGGTGGTTACAAATTTGTTCCTTCTTCTCGATCTCTTGATTTTCTCCATAATTCGAGGGCTCTCGATAGCGTATTTCTCGAACATAGGATTTGATATAGATTTCTCCGTAATTAGGAGGTTTTGTGGATCTTCTTAATGTATTTGATTATCAAGAAAAAAGGATTTTGATCTATAAATATCCCATGAATTTATTGGGATTTTAAAGATCGTTGATCTCTTTGTGATTATTCCGTGAATTTGTGGGATATTGGAAATGTCTCTTTAAAAGATATTTGCCCCTTTATATAGGCGCGTAATTTAGGGTTTAGGGTAAAGTAGCCCCAAGAACTCTAACCAAAATTGAACTCTTTTTGTAAAGTCCAGAAAATTTCAATGTTTACAAATGCCCCTACTTCAAGGCTTGTCAGAGTATAGACTTGATGAAACTCAAAGATGAGTCTTAAAGTACCGCTTTCATCTTTACGATCCTGCGGCTACAGATTTGCAGATATGATTTATGAGAGAAGAGATGAATGGTAGATTTGGTCCCACTGGGCGTGTCAATTTGTTTCCAACATAATTTAATTCATGGAAAATTAATTTCAACCACAAATTAAAAAAAATGAAGAAACAACAATTTTATTGATAAAAGAGGTGGTTATAAATCTGTTCCTCCCTTTGTTTTTCTCCTCCCTTGATTCTTCTCTCGATGTAATTTGAGGGCCGTTAGTGGTTCTTCTCCTCCCCTGATTCTTCTCTCGATGTAATTTGAGGGCCGTTAGTGGCGTATAACATAAGATAATCTCTTTATGAATATCCATGATTTTATGGGATATTAGAGATCCCGATTTTTTTACGAATACCCATCAGTTTATGGGATATTCAAGATGTCTGTTTCATGGAATATGTCACCCTTTAAATAGGCGGGATTTAGGATAAAGTAGCCTCCTGGAACTCTAACAGAATTTGGATTCTTCTTAAAGAGTCCCACAAATTTTTAGATGTCTACAAATACCCCCACTTCAAAGGCTTGTCGAAGGGTAGATTTGATAACGAGTCTTGAAGTACCAATAGAGCTTCCATCTTTATGCGGCGGCTACAAATTTGCAGATCTGATTTCTGAGAGAAGAGATGAAGGGCAGATTTGGTCCCACTAGGCGTGTCAATTTGTTTCCAACAATTTTTTTATAGTAACGAAAATAAATTTTTATTGTAATTTACGCAAGTGACAAACTACAACTGATTGGTGAAGTATTGTATTTGTTGCAAAAGAAAAAAAAAATCAAAATAAACAAATCCATTTTTATTTTGATTTCACAAAATAAACATTGTCCTGAGCATGGGAGTTTTGTTGAGACAACCACGAAATAGCAAATTAGTTCAAGAGACGGAACAACTATTGGACCACCAAAAATAGGCCTAATATGAGTGGATTAGATGGGCCTTCGGCTTAGGCTTACTAAGCAAGTCGATAGAAAATGTCATTTACTAGGAAAAAACAACGGCCCAATCTCTTTGGGTCATATAGTAGTGTAATTACTTTCAAAAGGGTTGGTATTTATGTTATTTATACCAAAAAAAAAAGGGGGACAATGCGGTGAACTAAAGCTTTTGCTATGGCCAGGATCCGCGAAAAGACTCGACCACAATGATCTATTGTAGACAGTCTTACCTTGCATTTCTTCCAGAGGTTGTTTCTAAAGTTTGAACCGGTGACCTTCCAGACACATGACAATAACTTTACCAATTACTCCAAGGTTCCCCTTCGAGCCATCTAGTTTTCTAAAATAAAAATAAATTAAGTGAATTAGAAAATATCAAATCACAATTACTAGGCATAGCTAAGCCTACGTTTGCACTTGCCATTGCTTTCTCACACAAAAATGCAACTCAATTGATTTTGCAGTCCTAAGCAAATTTGTTTTTAATCTTTTGTCTTTTTTACTATACATCTTTATTTCTACACCTAAGAAATGTGAAAATAACACAAAATTTGTTTATTTATTTTAAAGTTTCATTTTATGTCCACTAATTTTCTTGAAAAAAATACTCTTTTTTTTTTTTTTTTTTTTAAATTAGGGGTAAGGGAAGGGGAATGGGGGAGGGAATTATAATGTGGGGAATCGAACTCTCACCAATAAGGTGGGAGTTCAGGTAACTAACCAACTAAGCTACTAAGATTCTCCTGGAAAAAAATACTCGAATAAGCGCCTCTCGAACAATTTCTGTCAAAGAAAAAGCACTTGAATGTTGTTTTAGAAGATAAAGTATTTTGTATGCACAAATATATTTTAGTAAGGAATTAATTAAGAGAAAGGAATCAAAATATGTATCAATCAAGTGGAGGTAGCATGAATATATCAGAAAGTGGCTCAATCAGTAGATTATGATGAATCCATCCGGGATATCATGCTTGGATTCTGCTGCATATCTTCTGTTTATCACTGTTTACTCATAACTATTACCTAAGAAGAAAACAAGTCTGTCATTTCATAACACAACCCTACTTGAAATTTTGATTCTTATCTATTTTTAATTCATTTGATAATGTAATACTAGGTTTCTTCTCGTTCTTCCTTGGCACCTATGGTAATTGCGTTTTTGCATATGGACTGTGTGGGTTATCGGCTACATATCGACGCCTGATCTTGAGATATGGATAATCCAAGATACATTGGCATGTTTTACTCGTCGATCATGTTTGAACTAAGAAATTAGGAAAGAGAGATGAGCATATATTATTATGTTTGTCTCGAATTTTCAGTTACACACTTGTACTTTGAGGATCTTATTCCGAAAATTAATAGAAAATATATTCCGATTATAATAAGGGGTTTTTTGGTTGACAGTCAAGTTAATGCAATACATATAATTGTAATACAAGAACTAATAATTCTTGTGTTTTGTGAATAGATGCATTTCTTCGCGGAGGGTTAGGTTTTTTGGATTAAATATGGAACGTATGGTGTGAAATCTTCACATCGCTAACATGTGTTTTTTTTTAAATTTGGATAAAGAAATCTTGTTATTCAAATGTATAAGGAAAGGAATGTGGTTGTCATTTGGATCGTTTTATATTTCGTTGTCTTAGTATAATAGCTAATTAATCATGTACATATTCAATATTGTAAAGAATTTGATAGTATAGAATAAATAATAGATGATATTGGTAATACGGATTTCGAAATGGTAAGCAAACAAAGTTCTCCTTTTTTCTGTTATGTCTGATATTCCCACTCACTCCATCTCAATATAGTGTTGAAGAGTTTAATTGGCCACCAAATTTAAGATTTTTCCTTTTTAAAATTTTATCACTTACACTAATCATAAAAAGTGGCGTGGCTCTACGATGCTATGCGTATCATTAAGAGAATAAGAGGAAAATAAGAAGTTTTTTATTAAAAAAAAAAAAAAAATGGGGGTAGGGGAAGGGGAACGGGGGAGGAGATTATAATGCGAGGAATCGAACATTCACCAACAAGGTGAAAGTTCAGGTAACTAACCAACTAAATACTAAGATTCCCCAAATAAAAAGTTTAAAATTTAGATATAACATGTTTTTTTTTTTTTGGATAAATTAAGAAGAAAAGTGTGTGTTTTATTAGGTGAATCTGTTTTCTTATTTGCTCGTCCACAAAGAAAAATGACATATATTATGAAAGAAATTCTAATTTAAATTTCTCATTTACTATTCATGACATGCTTTTATAACCACATGAATTATGAGACTTAAAAATACACATTACAAAATCTCTCTTTCATGTATTTTGTCCTTAAAAAAGATTACTTATATAATTTTTAAAAAATTACTTTAATATTTTTTTTATTTTTAATGAAATAATTTATGAACATACAAACATCTAGGGTCGTTTAAAAATGATGTACTCCCTCGATCTCATTTTATGTGGTATCATTTAACTTTACACGGTATTTAAGGAAGAGAAGAAGAATTTTAAAAATTGTTGTCGAAAATAATGCTTAGATATTGTGTAATTGTAGTAATTCATTTCATTTAGGATAAAAAGAAATTTTAAAGGTAAATTGTTTTTCATTATGGCAAAATGACATATTTTTAGGAACAAATAAAAAAGAAGGTATGCCACATAAATATAATAATTTTAAAAAGGACCTATTTTTTGTAGTCCGTTTAAAAAAGAATATTTTTTCTTTTATAGTACTTTAATTTTAATTTTCCACATGAGATGTTTAAAACCATAAAATTAAGGGACATTTTGATATATTTGAACCTAAGATCACAAAATTTTAAAACTTTTTTATTTTCATAAATTTTTTTTTTTTTAAACCAGCAAGATTAGATAACGAAAAGTAGCATGGAGTACCACAAAAATCTAAAGTTTGTAGGATTAAAACTTACATGAATTAGGTATATACAACAAGTCAATATATGCAAGTCATTTATTTATATTTAGAGTTCATGTTACTTAATCATGATTAATTGACATATATTTTACTTAATTTAATTATAATAAAAAATATTAATTTGATGTATACATCGAATGTCGAAGCAAAGTAACATAGAGAGGAGGAGAAGGGTACAAATATTGAATCAAATCGAAAAGGTACATTCGGACAGAAGACTGAAGTTACAGTTCTCCATCGTACTTCACTGTGAAGTGTTAAAGTAGTCTCTGGTCATCCACCAATTTGTACTTTCCCCTTTTGTTCAGTCTGTCACACTCTGAAATTTGTGAGTATCTAACCATCGGATCAACAACAAATTCTTCATCATTAACTTCTCCTCTCGCCTCTTTAACACAATTTCTCTACTTCCTATGTGTCATGAAAAATACACACATAAAAATTTTTTACTGCTTGTTTGGATGTTTATTATCTACCATTTGCTATGTTTATTACCTTCCTTCGGGTTATATTATGCTATATTTTTAATGAGATAATATATCGAAACATTCCTGAACTTGTTAGCAAAATTTACTTTAGATTCTAAACTAATTGAGTAATTATTTATCCCTTATGAACTTAAAAATGTATTATTTTACTCTCTTAAGAGCTGACGTGACAATAAATAAATAAAGGTGCGTTTTAGTAAAAAAAAAAGTATAAATTTTTTTATTTTTTTTTTAGTGGAGCCTACTTTAATATTTTTAAACATTATTTTTCCCCTTCTTCCTCACACCCCAACACCCCTATTTCTTGTTCTTCTTCACACCCCACCTCCCCCGTTTCTTCTTCTTCCTTTATTTCTTTTTTTTTTTCACTTCTGTTCGCCAAAATCTTCAATCAAATACACAATAATAAAATTCATAAATTATACAAAAATAAACTTTCATATAAAAACCAAGAATCAACAAAATAAACTCAAAAAATACATAAAAGTCATTGTGTAAAGCACAACACATGCCGTTAGTCTTTGTCACTCCCTTCTTCTTCTATTTTCCAAACTGAAACTTTTTTTTTTTAGTTCATAGGCTTCTCTCTTCCCCATTTTCAACACAAATCGACGATCACTACCAATTAATTTTCATCACCGCTATCAATTTTCAACCATAAACAGTTAATCAAACGGGTCTCCACTATATATATTCTTTTTATTTTTGAGTTCGTTTTTCTTGATTTGGGTATGTTTTGTTATGTGTTTTTCAGTTAGATTCTGAATTTGATTTGTTTTGTTGGGTATTGATCTGTTTTGTTGTTTTGGGTGATCGTTGGAGTGTTCAAGATTAAATTTTGATTGATTTTCTTGATGTGGTATGGCTGATTTTCTTGTTTCAAGATTTGTAGATTGTCGATTTGTGTTGGAGGGGGATGGGGTTGTGAAGAAGAAAGAAAGGGGGAGGGGGGGCATATATATATATATATAGTATATATTTTACTTTTAAAAAAATATATATAAAAATAGTATGTGTGTGGGATTATTTTTTTTTAAAAAAATTCTAATTTCTTACATAGCAATGACATAACACTGATGTGGCGTTGATTTGGCAATGACATGGCGCATGTGTAGTGCACTCTCCGTTGTGAGAGTGAGATTTTGATTTTAGGTTGAAATTAATTCACATGAAAATTGTTAAGGGGGTTAAATAATTGTCTGATTAGTTTAGGGTCTAAAGTAAGCTTTGCTGGCAGGTTAAGGGGTGTTTTGATGTATTATCTCTTTTAAAAAATGTAAAAATTATATAGATTAAATCTTGTTTCGTTTTTTTGTTTTTTTTTGGGAGGCGAGGGGGTTAACATTTTTCGTTGTTATGACATAAGCAATCTATAAAATTAACTTATAGTATTATTATAAAGAAAAGTAAGGCTTGGAATAAAGTTATCATAAAAATGTACGATAAAAAATGCTAAAATGAGGTTATTAAATAATAAGCAAAAACAAATAGACAAGGACGTAATCACATTAAATCAAGTGTTCAAAATATAACGATAAATTTTTGTCTGCCGAAAGACAATCAGCCCTACAAAGTTGTATTCAATCAGTTTTTCCCACAAACTATGCGTAATAGCAGAGGAATTGTAATGGATGTCACTCAACGGTAGAGAGACAAAAGTGTTAGAAGCGCCTTTCCCATCTTCCAATGCAATCGGAGAGGCTTCCGGCATTGCATTATAAACTAGCTAGAAGCCATTATACTTCTAGTCCATGCCTAAGGTTCGAAACCATGCATACCCGCAATATATATCAAACTCACCATTTTGTTGCATAACTAAGTTAATCGATAGATAATTAATTCCGAAACGAAATAGATGTGAATGTTAGTGACAATTATAATACAATTAAAACCAACCATACGATACAAATACAATACAACAATCCTATCAGGCTGTTAGTAGTTTTTTCCTTTCCTTTCCTTTCCAATGTAAAATAAAATAAAAACTTCACATAGGTCATACAAGCAAGTAGGGTAAAAGTAAATTACTACATTAATTTGGAGTGCAGGTAAGTTGTTTTTAGTACTAACAATGATCATCGTTCTCAACTTACAGTTGATCAGAAACCCCGTGTTTCACGGGCATCATTTTATGCGTTAACAACGTACGTCATTTATTAACAGATCGAGTAGCAAAGCAAATTGAAGTCGATCAGTCCCCCTACATCTCCTCCATTATTTTCATCCCATCCGCTGCTACAATCACATTCACATATATACTCTCCCTCCCTACAATTGCTTCGGAATGTAATTGTCTTTGTGAAATCCTTTCCATTCATCAAATAATAAGATAGAAAAAAGGATATATAGAACTCAAACCCTACTCCTATCTCATGTCCATGAAATTAAACAAGCCAAGTCTTTACATGCGCATGCTTGATCAGAAGATGTAATTTCCTCAATCAGCCATCAGAAATAACTAATGAAACGCATAATTAACATACACAATATATGATGATTAGAAGTCCAAACAACGGGGCCTTTAGTGACACATATGCATGCGAATTAGTGCTTAATTAAGCTAGAACATTGTAACCGATAAAAACAAAACAAGTCATTCCACAGGCGATCAAACCTGGAATGCAAGAAGATACTAGTAACTACAATTAACATAACCTTTTTCCCTCTCAACCTTACAACAAAATAAAAACACTACTTCTTCTCGCATATGCATTGCATTAAGCACCAAAATACAGAGTCATTCAGTGATCATGACAATGTTTCATTTACACATGACTACTACTAATATTGAAGCACTATGATAGTAATTATACAACCAGACACGAACATAAGCAACACCAAACTAGAACTAGCCCGCTAATTGTGTGCAAAATTACTTCTGGACCACCTAATTTTTCAGTGAAGTGTATGCATCAGACCACCTTTCGGAGCCAGCTATTACTACTTCTTCCCAAATCCGAGCTTGAGATCAAGCTCCACAGTAACACTAACCCCTTTACTCAATTCATGATTCACCTGGTGCTCAGTTGGGCTGAATAGATGTGCAGTTGAAGTTACCACTGAACACTTCCTTTTATTATTAACACACGAAGCTCCGGTACTATTCTTCTTTTTCTTTTTCTTCTTCATTTCAGCATCAGATGAATTAGAAGATGATGACGTTGTGGATGTATTTGAAGTAGCCCCTACTAAAGGCAATGGAACAACTGGAGGAATTTGGAAGTTGGTTCGGGCCTTTGAGCCTCTCAGCCACCTCGCCGCCGCGTCGTATGCACGCGCCGCCTCCTCCGGGGTGTCGAATGTCCCTAACCAGTGCCTGCACCGCCCTATACGGTCGCGTATCTCCGCTGACCACCTCCCCCATGGCCTCTTCCTCACTCCTCTGTAGCTCTTCTCCACATTTTTACTATTATTATTACATTTTTCAGCAGGACACGTGCGCTTCAGAATTGAAACTGCATGGCCACTTTCTTCAGAAATTTGATCATGATTCTTGTTTTCACTATTTTTATTGTTGTTACCGAAAAGAACATGTTCACCAACAACCGCAGCAATACCTTCAAGAACAGGGGATTTTTCATTTTCTTCTTTTGATGAAAATGAGGAGTCGAGGGGATTAGCGGTATTATCATCAGTGTAGAAATAATTATGGGGGAATTGGTGATCAGTTGGTTCATTTAGGTGATGGGGTTTTTGAGTAGTAGGGAGGAAGAAAAGGTCAGCTTTTCGAAGGAATTCGGTATGGGAATTATACATTGTATTGTGCTAAAGATGGAAGGTGCACAAGAGTAAGACAAAAACCGAGATTTTACAACTATAATGATGACCATAACTCCCAGTTCAACAATTTATAATCTCACGACATTGCCTTTTTATTTTTATTTTTTAAATAATACTCCCTCCATTTCTGTTTTAATCTTTCCCAAAACAATGTAGTAAGTAACATTTTTCTTAAGGGAAAAAGAAATTATTTTCACCTCATACTATACAAGAAAAGCCTAAGTCATATCTAAATTATATAAATGACCTATTACACACCTCAATTATATAAAAATGATATTATTACCTCCCCGCAATTTTCATTCTAAGACGCATGTGTTACACTTATTTTAGGCGCATCCAGCCTATTAAATAACAAATGTAAATGGCTAAAAATTATTAAGGAAAAAGACATCGTTTCCACCCCAAATTATAGTTGAAAAATCGAATCCACAACTAAGCTATATAAGTGACCTATTATACACCTTAACTATAAAAAAGTGATACTTTTTACTGAGGTGGTGCTGACGTGGCAGCGCGTGTAAAACACTACACCACATGCAAGTGATGATAGCCTGACAGGGTGTAAATAGTTTCACTTTTTTATAATTTAGGTGTGTAATAGGTCACTAGTATAGTTTAGGTATGACTTCAAATTTTCGAATATAGTTTAGGGTGGAAATAATGTCGTTTCTCTTTTTCTTAAATAACTTTTTAAATACATAATTACTCTTTTATTTTTATTGATCTTATTTAACTAAAAAGTGAATGTATTATTTTTTTATGTTTTAAATAAACATTAATATAAATATATTTTTAATGATAAAGGATAATATAATAAATATTTTCAAGTTAAATCTTTATTCTTTAAATTCTGTATTCAATTGAATTAAATCACATAAAATAAGAAAAAAAAAGATAAATTATCACTCCTTCATTTTATATTACTTGATGCACTATTTAACAATGATATAAAATTCAAATTTTATAACTACTACATAATTACTTAATACTGAGGATATATTGTTAAAATTCTAAATTGGATAACTGCTAGGTAATTACTTGATACTGAAGATGTAACAAGAAAATGATAATAAAGCAATTTTATTTTTCAAAAGTATTAACAAATAGAAATAATTATTTTTAATTCTTTTTGTTTATTTTTTTATTTTGAAATTTTTAATAATATTTATCAAGTTTATAAAATTAGATAATTTATTTAATTTTATTTTCAATATTAAATATAATTTATTATCTAATATAATTTTAAAATATTAAATTTAATATATTTAAAGAGTAATATGATAAGATTACTTTTATTATTTATTATTTTTTAATTTATATATTAATAAAAAAATAAATAAGTAAAAATAAAGGAAGGATTAAAAAGGGAAGTAAAATGAACGGAAAGATTATTAGGGGGTGTTAGATTTTATTGATATGGGTGTCAAATATTCTTTTTGTTTTAAATTATTCGTTCTAAATTTTTTAATTATTTTTGTTATTAATTAAAAAGAAATAAAAAACTTTTATAGTAATTTTTTTTTTTATAAATTAAAATATAAATATTATTTAATAAAGATATTATGATAAATTATGTGTGTTAATTTGAAACGGATAATTTGAAATGAAGCAAGTAGGATAAGACAACAATCGGTCATGTTTATTAATTATCACTGTAATGACCCTGTCTTTACTTAGCTTGCTGCAGAGGTTGGGATATATTACCTCTTGTCTTGTTAAAAGGACCAAACTGCCATTGAAGCCCCTCCTCGGGTGACTCGTCAATTCTCATCTAACCAAATTTTGGATCAAAACAGTCTTCAAGGAGGGATGAATCCAACAAATACATTTGTAGAATTTTTAATGAATTATACTTCCTCTCAAGTTTACGAGTTTAATTCTAGCTTAGTGAATATAAATTTAAAAAAAATGTTTATGAATCTTATAGCGTTCAATGTATCAAATTGGTTTTAAATAATAATGATAATAATATAATTTTTTTGAAGCAAACTAAAAAAAAAAAAAAAATTAGAACAGAGTATTAGTATCAATGAAATAAAATTTTTTAAATAGAATCTTTTTCAAAATATTATTGTCACGGATTGAACTAAAAATATCATTAAGTATAGTATAAAATGTGACTTGAATAAGTAGGAAATCTGATGCAGGGACTTAAATGTCGTTGTGGGAAAACTGACTCATACGAAATAATCAGATACGGACATAATAATAAAACGGGGTGGGCATTACTCCCTATGTCCAAAATTTACGTGTAACACTTTTGTTTGGTTGATCCTAAAATAAATGTAGTAATTTTTTTATGGTTTATCCTAAAATAAATGTAGTAATTTTTTTATAACTAAAAATAATTTAATTTAAAAATTTAATTTTTATCTTAACATAATGATTGACTCGTTTGAAATTAATTATTTTAAAAATAATTGTTTGAATATTGTTACTTCGCTTTTAATGTAGAATAAAAATAACATCATAATAATAAAATAAATAATTTATTTAAAAAATAATTTTAAAATTAATTATTCCTTATCTCTTCTATCAAATGAGCTCTATATATCTTCAATTACAAATTTTTAAAGTCTTGTTTTTCTAATTTATAACAACATCAAACAATATCACGTAAATTAAAACAAAGAATACTAATTATTAATGGAATAAATGATCTCAAAGAATATAAAGAAAACGTAGGGGGCGTAATAAGGGCCGTAGGATTACTGTAATAAAAGACGTACGTCACAGTTGCGTCAATAAGAAAAGATAGTTTGACTGCATCATCCTGCATGGGTTTAGCCATGATTGCTGCTTTTAACCAGAGGAAGATTTGGGTGTAACACAGCTGCATTATTGTAACCGTGTGGTGACTGTTAATGAACCATCATATACAAACATGCATATACTAATATTATCTAATAATATGTAGGTGCAACAACAACTTTTAATAAGAGATTTGATCATGGAAGGATGAGTAAGTTACGTGCATGGGCAGATGAAAGGTACTTTGATCATCACATCAGTCAAGGGGACCATGGGGGTGGTATTATATTAAATAAATTTTTGGAGAAAGTGGGAAGCATTTTATTTTCTCTATTAATAGTTTTGGACGTGTATTAAATGACAATAATATGTACTGCTATACCTTTTGGAATGCAGTAAGAGGGGCCTTTATTTATTGTTTTGATCCATATGCCTAGTCTCTCCCGCACGCACTAATGTGTGTTTGATGTGCTTCTCATTTATGATTTAAGTTCGATGAATTTAATTTTGTAGTACGTGTTTCGATCACCATATATTTTAAAGATTATGAAAATGTGACATGTTAATTGCTAGAATAAATTATAGCGACAACAACATATAACGAGTGAAATTCCACAAATGAGGGTTGGAGAGAATAGAATATACAAATTTTATAATCACTACCTTGTAGAGATAGAGAGATTGTTTTTAAAAGACCCTCGACTCAGATGTAAGATAAATTAAAAAGTAAAATGTATCATAGAATATTAGTTTTACCGTATTCGTAACTAATATTTATAAGAAAGTTATATGTTTAGTGATTTAATTGTATAAATAATTTTCACACTGTAAATCCTTTTTCACGAGGTTATTTGCCAATTAGGTGTATAAGAATAATGCAGAATATATATATATGATGCATTATTGATGTTGGTATTAATTATACTTGCATTTCAATACAGTTATGCTGAGAATTTTCGTATCAATATTTGATTTGGTGTATGAAAAATAACATGCATTACATAATTTTCTTTAAAAAAAAAAATTGTTTACAAAACACTCTCCACAAATATGGTGCAAAGATGTGAAAATTTTTTAATAGAAAATTATATCTTTAACTATACTAATGCATACACTAAAACTCATTGCATTACGAATATCATGAATTTTCATTTATTAGTTATACATGCCTTAATATCAAATAAAATACTATACAGCTAAACGAAAATATAACAAAGAAGATACAAAAATAATACACAACACCATTACGTACATTATTTTTTTTCCAACACACTCCACACCAAACGATGTAAACGGCCCCTTAATTCTTATGGTTCAAGTCTGTTTGTTGGTGAATGGAACATGTCCAGTTTGGGGCATACTTCGAGGAAGTGTTGGGTGGGGTTTGCTTGCTACGTTATAATTTAGGAAACATTTGGGAGGAACAAAAGAGAATGTCGGTCTATAATTCTCTAAACAATATTGTTATTGTTGAGACAATATAGATCATACAGGCTTCTTCTTTCTTTAATTTTTTCACAAATTTAATAACCCTCCTCCCCGAAAAAAAAAAAATGTATTGATTCCAAGGAATTGAATTGGATATGAGTCAATATGGTGTTTTCTGTAATTTAAAGTACAAACACTGTTTTTACCGAGAGACATGAGGTGTTGTTTTATGTTTTGGAAATTGGAAGACACAAGGTATATAAAGACAGTAAAGGAAATCCCCAAAAGAAAGAAGACAAACCCTAAAAGTATACTTGGGGAGTATTATTATACTCTCATGATATTACTGATAGTATTCTCCCTCTCCATAATACTAATCGTTCTTATTAAAATTAAAATATTTATCGTTTTAAAAGTTTGATATAAAAGTATCTTTTATTTTCATTTTATTCTTTGTATTATTGATTTTTTAAGACTACAATTTATCAATTATGACAAATAATGTAGTAAAAAGTAAAATGATGAAAGATTATATATCTTGCGACATACATGAGGTTAAAATAATAAAACACTCTATTTTTAGTTTTTTTTTATTTTATTTTATTTTATATGACGCTATTTTCTTTTTAATCCATCTTAAAAAGGAATAACAATTTTTCATATTTGGTAACTATTTAAAGATATAATTTTACTTTTATTTTTACTGATCTCACTTATTAATTTTACTTAATTAAAGATAGTATTAATATATTTTTTAATAAATATCATCAGATTTTGTTTTTATTTCTTAATTTCTGTGCTCAATTAAAATATACTATATAAAATGAAATAAAGAAATAATATTTTTTGAGGATAAATAAAAAAAATTATAAATCAATAAGTGGATTATTGAAATATTTTTTAATATTCAAAATAAGTGAATGGTTCACAATTCAAGGTAGATGTTGGAATATTTTTTTCAGATTTATTCTTCATTAAATATGCATTGGAAGTGATTTATGATTATTAAGGTTTTGAAATTTGAAAATGATAAAAATAAAAAAACATAATAAATTTTTATTTTTATTTTTTTTCTTAATATGTATATTAAAATTAATAATTAATTTAGTATGAAACGGAGTGAGTAACTATTTATTAGTACTAAGATCGACATCTCTGTGGATTCTGCTTAGCTTGTTTCGATGTGTCAGTACTCACTATGGATTCAGGTACTCTTATTTCGAAAGTTTAATGCATTGGAAAAGTAAAATTGCCCAAAGTAATGCACTTTCTTTTTGTATCTTATTTAATTTTTGTCTCTTTTGAATATCCTTTTCGTGGCTTCCTCGTGCGCTTTCCTCTGCTTTAATCTATCTACCATTTTCTATCCTATATTGGGCTACGTGTTTTTGGGGTCCTTTGGTTTGAAGGCAGGCTGAATTGAGATTAATTATAATGGAATAAATTATAGTATTAGAATAAATTTTGTTAGAATTAATTATATTAAAATTATTTTTATATTGCATGTTTATTTTGTTATATTTAAAATAAGATTTTTTTATTTTATTTTATGTGTCATTATTTTTTTATTTATTTTAATAAGAATGTCATTTTTTTTCATTTGATAATTAATTAAAGATATAATTTCACTTTTATTCTTCTTGATCTATTTAATTAAAAAAAAATAGTAGCATATTTTTTAAAAAAGGATAATTTGTTAAATATTATCAAGGCTTTCCTTATTTTTTAAATTCCGTGTCCCATCAATTGGCGACACATAAAAGGGGACGGAGGGAGTATGTATTATGTAATTTCGAAAAATAAGTTAATTGATTACAAAAATATCTCTCGCCTTATTTAGCGTTTTTATATATTTTTTTCCAAAAAATTTAAATATTCATTTTTAAAACTAAAATTCTCATTTTATTTAGCTTAATTTTTTATGCATGTATATTTTCATAATTATATTATGTTATTTAAAAATAAAACTTTCATCTTATTTAGCTTAAATTTTTTTTTATTTTTGTCTTTTCATGATTATGTCGTGTGTGTTTAAAAATAAAACGTACATCTTATTTGGTGGGTGTTTGGCCATGAAAACTAAAAATTTTGAAGTTGAAGTTGGAGTTTGAAAAGTTAGAGTTGAAGTTGGAGTTGGAGTTTGAACTGAAGTTAGAGTTGAAGTTGGAGTTGGAGTTGTGTTTGTCCGTTAATATAATTAGAGTTGTTTTAAATTTTTTGTAAGAGAAGGAAGATGGAAATAAATGAAAACAACTTTTTTTTTGTTTTTCACTTTTTAAAATACAACTCCAAGTTGTATTTGAAATTCTCGTGGCCAAACACCAACTTGAAGTTGAATTATTTGTCATAAAGAGAATTTTTTTTTTTTTTGAAAAAGTAAAAATATTTTCATGGCCAAACGGGCTATTAATTTGAGATAAAACTTCCGGCTTAAATTTGTTAAAGTAAAAGTGAATTTATTGTTTATGTCACTTTATTTAAATACATGTCACTGATATATTATAAATTATTAAAATTATATTCATTTTAATTGATAGATACAATATCAATTTTCAAGTGATTAAAAAAATATTTAATAAAATACGTAATTCAATAGTGAAGTCACCATTTTTATTATTCCTAAATGAAATCAGAATATATAAATAGACATAATAATTAGTCAAATAATTCAACGTATATTATATTTATAAATAAAAAATATATTTCTATAATGTAGACTTTTAATGAATAATATAAAAATGCATCATAAAATAATGATTAATGAAGATTGTGAATGTCAACATAAATGGTATTAAAAATATAATGAATAAGCATGAATGTGAAAAGTTATTATAAAAAGAATTTATGGGATATTTTAGTTATTTTAATTATTTTATTTAAGGATAACTTATCTTAGTATTATTATACCATAGGGCTGCTTATCAGTTGAATAATTATGCTTAGCGGTTCGGCTTATTGGTTATCGATTTTTAAATATACTAATCCGCTAGCCATTCAATAAGATAACGGTTGGTTCGGTATCAAATTAGAAATTAACGGACAATTATTGAATGGTGTAACGGATAAATTTAAGTGAGAATGAAATATCGAGTGATTATTGGTAGTTCCTTTGTTTCTTCACCGACTAAGTTGTTTGTATACTGTGATTGATCTATTTATCAATCTTTTAGGCTTCTTGAGTTTTGTTCATGTAGTTATTTAATAGGAATCAAATAAGAATTTTCTTCTAGACCTAAAATGTAAGTAGAAATATTTTTAATTATTGGATTGACAGAAAAAAAATTAAAAATTTAATATTATTTGAATTTTTATGTTTTGTATCAAAGGACACATTTGGGTTGTTTCATTTTTATTGCGCTCCTTTGTGTTGTTGAGAATAATTTATGTTTTGATTTAAGAATTAATTTCAGATTTTCTTTACATTTTAAGGAGTCTGATAGCACTTTATGGTTAGATGTCACAAGAAGTGGCATGTTATTTTCTAAACTAAGAAGTGCATAGAATAATAAATGGAGTTTTATATGTTGGATTGACAAAAGATACTTATATATCTAGGGGTAAAAATATAATTATAATAATTCTTAATGGGTTAACGATTTACCCGATAAGAAAATTGAGTAATCTATCACCACATCAATAAGCCATTAATTATAAAATTTATCCGTTCTCCAATCATTAATCCGATAATCCATTACCAATTAGCCAATAAACTAATTTTGTGGTTGGATTAACGGTTACGGTTTTATTTTGAACAGTCCTACTATGCCACCAAGAGTGAGGAATAACTTATTTTGACACTAATTAATAATCATGAGATAAGTTATCCCAAATTATACAATCAAACAAGAAATTACGAGGCACTAAAATTCTAGCACAGAATTATTTATTTTTATTCCTCACATCAAACTACCGTTAGAGAGTCATATTTTCAAGTCGAAACAATAAATGAAATACTATGTTCATGCATTTTTAATTATTATATTTGATTTTGATATTCTCATTTAAATAAATAATAATTTCATTCACCTTTACTTGTAATATTTAAATTTGCATTTTCATTAAGAAATATTAATTGACATGATTATTTTATCAAATTATCTTTATTGATTGATGTTGAATATTACCTCTTAAAAATAACTTGAAGAATAAGTAATTAATAAAATATAATAAAAAATATCTTTTCTTGATATGTTCAAAGTGACAAGTAAAACTTAAAATATATTTTTGAAATAACGAATAAGTAAAAATAAACAAAGAGAGTAGCTTATTCTGTATTAAAGGATTGAGGATAAGTGATAAAGTATTCTTTCGTTCACTTTTGAATTTAATTCTGTTAGCGAGTCTTTTTCTTCAAGATAAAATTTTTCTCCATAAAATTTAAAGTTAGCAGGATCAAAATTTGGATCCCATACATCATTTTTAGAATTTATATACCAGAGTGTTCGAATTAAATTATTTTTAAATATTTTTAGTTATTTAAATATTTTTTAATTTTTGAAAGTCATGTTTGCTTCAGGCTTAAAAAATATACAAAAAATAAAATCATTAGAGACGCGCATGTTGAATTAAACTCTCACACATAAATGTCAACCTTCAAAAAAGTTACCAATGTTTGAGCGGATTAAAATAGTGGTGTCAAATATTAGGGTTGAGTTTCAATATAGGTGGATTAAATGGGCTAAGTTGATAAATGAATAAGATAATTTATTGTTCCGCTCAAAAATTATTTGTGCTGAAATAAGATAAACTAAAGTGATCTAAACACTTGTTATAACGCAAACTATCAAAATTTTACTATGTTTGGAAGTTTAAATTTTGAACTTTTGAAATAGTCTGTATTGGTTACAACTTTCGTAACTCCTTGCAATTGAATGTTATGCAGATAACTATTGAAAACTGTTCATATCATCTAAATTGAAAACAGATAAAGAATTTTTAAGTAAGTTTTTTATTTTTATTTTTTGCAATATATCATTAACATCAGATTTTTTTTGAGTGCTTAGAAGACTCATATTAGCACAAGATAGTGCCAACATGACGCCGGCGATTTCAATTGCTCCGACAATGAATAGAGTTACAACTCTAATTTTCACTGCACTAATACTCTGTATTCCTAATATACTAAATTTTAATTTCTTTATTTCTTTCTTAATAATTTTTTTTGATTTATTATTGTTATATACAACATATTAAATTTAAAAATATTTTAGTAAAATTTGTCATTGCTCAATTAAAAAAAAAACTATATATTCATCTAACTGTTGACGGGCTCAAACCGGCTAAACAATAAGTATACGGGTCAATTACTTCACCAAAATTTAAACTAAATATAATTTTATGAATTGATTTATTACATTTGCTTTTAAATATATTATGTCAATTAACATATTGATTCATAATGTTGTCCAAATTTTTTGGTAGGACGTTGATAGGTTAAAATAATCTAGTTAAGAGTATTATTATTCATTATTTATAGTCTAACCTAATTATTACAAAAGTTTCATTAATGAAATATGAATTTGGTTGCATTTTAAAAATAAGAGTAAATACATAATTACCCCTGATGTTGGTAGAGATTTTAAAAAGAATATCTAAACTTTAAATTCGACTTATCACTCCATGATTTTTCTTTATTTTGTTGTAAATACATCATTTTTCGCTGAATCTCAGTCATAACAAAGAAAATAAACATACGCACCAATCAGGTGCTGCCACGTGTTAAATATGTTTAATTTCATATATATTTTTTATTTTTTTTAATAAAATTTTCCTTTTTATTTAATTTAACACCCCACCCCCTCTTCCCCATCCCACACCCATCCAACAACTGCCCTTCCCCCGCCCCGCGTCCAGCAGCTCCCCTCTACCCCCACCCCCATTCAGCACCCCACCCCCCCGTACAACACCCCCACCCTATTAGCATCTCCCCCTAACCCCTCACTCCATCAGCATTCCCGTCTATTTTTTTTTTGTTCAAATCACTTCAAAAAATAGTTTTATAATTGAATTGAGTTTTAAAAATAGTTAAATTATATGATTTAACTGAAAATGGAGCTTTAATGATATGATTTAAAAAAAAAAACTTTCAATGGAGGAGCTTTAATGGTGACACTATGTTGAAGAGTTTTAATGGTGTTGAAAAAGACATTGTATTAAAGAAAAAAAGGCTGGGTAGTTCAATGATATGATTTAATTGTAAAATAGAGCTTTAATGAATTTTTTTTTTTTTTAAAAAATAAGCTTCAACGAAGGAGCTTTAATGGTGATTTGAGTTAAAGAAGAAAGGGCGGGTAGATTGGGAGGGGGAGGGGGGCGGAGAGGGGGTAAGGATAATTTTAAAAAATAAATATTATTTTTTAAAAAATAATATAAATTATATATCAATTATTTTATACGTGGCAACTTTTAATTGGTTAAAAATTCAAATTCGAGCCCTTCAAGCGTCTGTGATGCGTGTATACACGCAGAGGGTCAAAATGGTGTGTTTGCAACGAAATAAAGAAGAATCATGGGGTAATAGGTCGAAGTAAAAGTTTAGATGTCTTTTTGCAAATCTTGAACAAGATCAGGAGGTAATTATGTATTTTCTCTAAAAATAATCACTTTACACTAATTGCCTTATTCTCCTTGATTCCAGTATTCTTCCATAGGCTTTCATATAACGATTTTCATGAAGAAGACGGGGTTTCTTGTTGTTCAGTTGCTTTTAGTATTCTTCTATAGAATTTCATATATTGGTTTGGGCAAAATTCAGAAATACTATACTTATCCCCTTAATTATGAGTTTTATAACAAAAGTTTCATAATTACATAATATAATATTTAAGTATGCTACTTTATATATTTTTTTCGATTGATTTTCATGAAAAAGACGGGCTTTCTTGTTGTTTTTTTTGTTATATGATGTTCTCAACTATTTGTAGACATTAAAATCTTGTGGATTCTACAAAAAAAAAATAAAAAATTGTTGGAGTTCTTAGGACTACTTTATCCTAAATCTAGTTTGATGGCTACTCTACCTAAACCTTAAATTATGTTTAAATAGAGGGGAAAAATATTCCTTTCGTGGGATATTCATAAAGGAATCAAAACTCTCTCTTCTTGATAATCAAATACATCAAAAAAAATACACAAACTCTCCTTTCATGGAGATCAAATCAAAATGTTCCTACGTTTGCGAAATATGCCACTATCGGCCCTTGAATTACGGAAAAATTCATATCCAAATCTTTATACTTGTGAGAAATACGTTACTGACGGCCCTCGAATTATGGAGAAAGGAGAAAATCAAGAGAGGAACGGATTTGTACCCATATTGTTTATCAATAAAAAAATTTGTTTCTTCATATTTTTATTTGTGGTTGAAGTTTATTTCCCATGAATTAAATTATATTGAAAATTCTATTGCTTGCAATGGTATATGATTATGAGTTATTAAATGACAAAATGAATAAATATTCTCAATTGGAAGACATGTTCTAAAGGGTCTAATGAATTCCTAGTTGGAATTAGAAAATCTTTTTAAATTGATTCTTTTATTACACTGTGATATTTTACATCATTGAATAACACTGAGAACAATTGACTGCTGACAAAATTATCAGACATTCCTTATTTCTATTCAACAACGTATGAATTCTATTCAACAACGTATGAATTCTTTTATAGGTTCTAACTCTATTCAACAGCGTATGAATTCTTTTATAGGTTCAAACTCTCTTGCGAACATTAAATAAACAATTTATCCTCACAAGTTTTTTTTAACTAAACAATCAAACCCATAAATATAATTATTGAGATCGAATTTAATAAACCAAAAGATATCCTTACATATAAGTATATTACATGAAATACAGCATTTAAAACACCTCATATACTTAGCAATGCTTATTATTTTGTCACATTTAATACATTCTTAAACTCTGAATTCAATAACTGGACCAGATAACGAATAGTTAAAGATGATTTTCTTTCTGAGAAGTCCACTATATGCCACCAAAAAAATTAAACATAAAAATAAAGATAAAAATTTGAAAAAGACATAATTAGATGAAGCGTGATGTCTTTAAAATAAATGACACATATTTTTTTAGAACCTTCATTTTTCTAAGTTTTATTACGTGGATTTCATATTTATAATATATTTACAAGTGATGATGCTTTTAGTTCATAACAAACCCATGTTAGAATAATTTTATTTATAATTTTGCAACTTTCTTCAAGTTAATTAAATGTTAGCTATATGTTTCAGTATAATATGTTGGTTTTTGTTACCAAAAACATTATATGATGAATATAAATATTTATGTAATTTAATTTAAAATTTTAAAATATCAGATAAAAATTCTACTGTTAAAAACATGACAAATTAAAATAAAATTTTGAAAACTAGGAAAGGAGAACACGGCTACAATGCTGAAACCATAGTTTATATCAATTACGTCTTATAATTTGTTTAATATGATTATGTTAATATTGGGAATTAAGAGGAAGCAAATTTATTAGCTATATTTAGTATTAGAAAAATAATAACGCCGACAACAAACAAAACATATCCAATATATTTTTACACAATGAAATCTAGTGAGGATATAGAGTAAATGCATACATATCGGCTCAAAACTAGTGTTAGAAAAATACTTTGTTTTATTAGGATATATATATTTTTTTTCAAATTTGCCCAACACCTTTTTTTTTTTTTTTTTTTTAAATAACTCCATTTAAATTGTTTCATGATTTTTTAGGAAAAAAATACATTCACACAACCAAATATGATTTGCAAGAACTAAACCAAAACAACTCTACTTACAAAATTTACAATAAAGTGTATATAGTAGCTCGTACTCCTATATCGGATCTTCTCTATGATATCACGATACTATTTATTTTGAGATACTATTCTTTGAGATTAAATTTATTTGATGGTATAATACAAAATTTGGTGATTTTTACTAGTTGTTAAAAAATTGAGGGGTATAACTGTATAAGCCATATTTTTTAAAAAATTAATCCAAATTGTAAATTTTTGACTTAAGTATGACAAACACCCACTTAAATTGCATGCCAGTGCTTAAATTGCGTATTTGTTTTCGAAGCCAAACGCCCACTTAAATTGCATACTCCTGCTTTAGAGAGATATTTTGGCCTTGCGATATCTTGATCAAATCCTCTTTTAATCTTATTAGTTTGTTATTGATTTGTCACATATTTAAAGAAATATTTAATAATAGGATTAATTTTACTACATCACTCATTGAATATAAAATCTATCGGAAACAACCTTTCTACTTCTTTAGAGGTAGAGGTATGGACTGCGTACATCTTACTCCCCAGACCCCACTAGGTGGGAATACACTGGGTTTGTTGTTATTGTTGTACTCATTGAATATAATGAATAATGAATTTAATGTTTTAGAAAATGCATCTGATAATAAATAATGTTTAATAACAAGGATAAAAAGGACACAAAATGAGAATTATTCAATGATTTTTCAAACTGAACAAATATTATTAGATATTTATTTTTAATGTATAGTAGACAATTAAAGAACAGTGGTTTTTCAAACTGAACAAATATTATTAGATATTTATTTTTAATGTATAGTAGAGAGTTAAAGATGAACGAAGAAAGTAATAGCGACATAACAACTCCATCAAATTATTTGTCATAATTTAATTAATTTCTTCATCAAATTATTTGTCATAATTTAATTAATTTCTTTCACGCTTCTTAAGAACTTTAATTAAGAGAGTTTATTTACTTCCTCCGTTCACTTTACTTTAAATTGTAAATAATTTTTCAGTTTACATCCATTTTACCTTTATAATTAAATACTTTAAAATTATTACATTAAACGGTGATATAGTAAAATTATCCCCAATATTTAGTATTTCTTATCTCTACTTAAAGAGAAGTGTTAAATGTTAAATAAATATTACTTGTAAAATGTGATGCACTAAGAAAGAAAACAATTATGCCAAATCATAAAGTAATTAATGTGCACAACTTCATTTAGATTCATCATGAGGTATGGTCCCAAGCCATGCAGGAGGCTGCATCCCAGTTTGCTCTTGCACAGTTTGCAGCAGTGGAGGCAGCATGCGGTACATACCCGCAACATCCTTCAATCCGCTTCCACCTTCTCCACCATCAGCACCTGACCAAATGCTGATCTTTGGCTGCATACCGTTCACTGCTTGAGCGTTGATATTCGCGATTTCCTGGTAGATACCGTTGTTGATCATCAAGTAGTCTCTGAGTGCAGAGTAATTGTGATTCAATTCCTTAAGGATGGACCCTAAGTATACGGCTTGTGCTTTCCCAATCGCTGCTACTCCTTCGGCTTCCTTCTGCTTTGCATACAACTCACTGTTTGCAGCCTGCTGGCGAGAATAGAATTCAGCATCTGCTATTGCTTTTTGTGCCTCTGCTTTCTTCTGGCTTTCAAATAGTGCGGCTTCAGCTTCCTTCTGTCGCTTGTATAATTCTGAGTTTGCCTCTTGCACCTGTTGACAGGTTAGTAATTCCATTGATACATGTATAAATGATCTAGACTTACAATATTACAAGATAATCTCAATGTTGGTACAGAAACTTTGTGAAGGCTAGTTCGCTAACTAGGAGTAATATATATTGTAGCACAAAGGAAGTATATTACGGATTTTACAACGAAGCTCAACCAGAACTATCTATCAGTACTATAACTACATAAGGTATAACGTAATAGGTACTGCAGGCATGCTTGGCAAAAAGTCAGTTACAATCTGAGGGATTTACTTGTGCGTCATGTACATAATAATGTACAATAATAAGCTACATATAGTACTAGTAAATAGTAATAATTACTTGTATAAGGTAATGCTTGACTAATTACAATGGATTCCCAATCAATAACGTCGTCTATGCATTCAACATTTTCGAATTTAGAAACAACTTTGATTTTAACAAGAAGAAATTAAAAGAAATACCTTAACGTCGTATTCAACATTAGCCTGGCTAAGAAGCTCAGCCTTGAGCTTAGCCGTCTGAGCAAAAGCTTTCTTCTTCTGCACTTCCATTTGCAGTTCTGCCTCTCTTATCTCCACCGCCTTTTCGGCTTCCACCTCCGCCAGCCTGGCAGTCTGAGACCACCCTGCTTTCTTCTTGGCCAGCTCAGCACTCGCCTCAACAACCTCAGCTTCTCTTTGGTTCTCAAATATTTTGACTTCAGTCTTCACCTTAACTTCTTCTTTTTTGCCTTCTCCTTGCCTTCTGGTTGATATGATCATTGTCTCAGCATCAATCTTAGCAGCATTCTGTTTTGTCTCTCCATCTCTTTGCTTTGAACCTATCTCTCCTTTCATCCGCGCCTCCGCGACATCTATCTATTGTCACATCATGATAAGAAGAGAAAGCAAAAAGAACAAGAACAAATTAAATAACAGATGAGAAACGTCATTGAGTTCACATACTAGTTATACATGAATATTTATAATGAATGGATTCTTATGCATATTATATTGTGAATATGAGTGACAAACGGGCAGGTAAGATATGGGTTGTTAAACAAAAACAGATAAAATATTGGATCCGACAAATAATATACTAATGTGGTTAGTCCATGTAATTTTAGAAATAGTAGGTTGAAAGTCAAAATAAGCTTAACTAAACTCCTCCAAAACAAAAACTCATAAAAATAACTTAACATCTTTAATAGATCAAATTGGATGGCTATTTGTCTTAAAACCATTTAACCAGAATAATATTGTAGTGATGGAGATGCATGCATATTAATCAATAGATTTTCTGAAAAATTAACACTAATATATAAAGCAGAAGTAAAAGTAGTGTTACGCACCTTGGCTTGGTTAGCGGCTTCCATCTGAGTTTTTTGGCCAAGGTAAGAGAAATACTCATGGCCAGGAACATCAACAAGTTGTTTCACATTAGCATTATAGATATAAAGCCCAAATTGATTAAGTTCAAGTTGCACTTTCTCAAAAACTTCTTTCTTAAACTCTTTGGTTCCCTTGAAGATCTGTTCCATAGTCATGGAAGCAGCAAGAACACGAGTTTCACCTTCGATGATTCCCTTGACAAGTTCTTTAACATGATTAGAATTCTTGTCATGGTTAGATACAAGCTGCGCATACTTGATCAGGCTCTCGTTGTTTTCGTCCAATTGAGGTCCAATTGTGAACACAGCAGGGAGAACAAAGGGGAGCTTTTCGGCACTCATAGCTTGGACTTCGAATGAATAGTTCACAGGAGATATGTCCAGCCTTGAGCACTTTTGAAGGGGCCATAAGAAGTGCTTCTTCTTTAGTTTTATTTCATTGATGCCACTCCCGGTGATGGCAAGCATCTCCGATGGCCCTGCGACTATATACTGTGGAATCACCATGATTACAGAGAGTGATTGATAAACTAAGACTATCGATTTGATGATCAAATAGATAAATTATGGGGGACCCTAACCAAGATGGAACTATATATATAGGAGAGTCCCAAGCTTGTAGAATACTAATAATTATATGACGAAAGAAGTGGGAAATATCGTGCTAGTATCCTAGTTTTGCAGTGATTACAGAGGCAGAGGTGGTTACATATGTACTATTAAAATTTGAGTCCCACTCTATATTGAAGTCTCAAATTATAGTCATTCGCTAAATTTTAATAGATAGAATTAATTTATCCTAAGTTCAATAGGATAAGGCTAAGTTATCTCGATATAAATTTACAGCAAACCAAATGGAGTAAAACATATCCAAGATTTAATTCCGAGATATCACACCTTATCCACATGCCAAATGGTCTTACGACTAACCAATTATGAAACATAAGGAAGTTAAACTTATTTGACTTGATTCTTATTTTAATTATCAAAAATGTAAACTATTAGTGTGGTGACATGGTAAAAATTTATTCGCAGATATCTTCATATATATTATTTTCAAATACACATGAAAAGCAACTTCAATCCAAGCAGCAATAGTAATGCAAAATATAATATAGTTCAAGACCAGAAAATTAAAGCACAAAATCCCTTGGTAAACTAAAAAGTAATGAATGTGGACTTCATTTGGATTTATCAGGTAATGTCCCAAGCCAAGCAGGAGGGTTCATCCCAGTTTGTTCATGCACAGTTTGAAGCAGCGGAGGCAGCATGCGGTACACACCCGCAACATCATTCAATCCGCTTCCACCTTCACCTTTGCTTTGACCGCCATCAGCGCCTGACCAAATGCTAATCTTTGGCTGCATACCGTTCACTGCTTGAGCGTTGATATTCGCGATTTCCTGATAGATACCGTTGTTGATCATCAAGTAGTCTCTGAGGGCAGAGTAATTGTGATTCAATTCCTTTAGAAGGGATCCTAAGTACACAGTTTGTGCTTTCCCAACCGCTGCTAGTCCTTCGGCTTCCTTCTGCTTCGTGTACAGCTCACTGTTTGCGGTCTGCTGGCGAGAATAGAGTTCAGCATCTGCATTTGCTTTTTGTGCCTCTGCTTTCTTCTGGCTCTCGAATAGTGCGGCTTCTGCATCTTTCTGCCTCTTGTATAATTCTGAGTTTGCCTCTTGCACCTGTGTTAATTAAAAGGTCATTCTGATTTAATGTTAATTTAATGTTTTTTCTGTCATTCCCATATACATAATGTCTAAAATAGACAATCTCATATCTTGATATAGACGTTTGGTTCAGGTAATTTACATACATAATGCTAAGTCAAATTTTAAACTTTTTTGGTTTGAATTCGAACATCAATCTTTTCAAAATAAAATTTAGATATTAAAATTACTCATTGTGTAATACAAGATCGAGCAAAGAAAGTACTAGAGGGTGACTGGCTTTCGCCACTACCAGGCAATAATTACTGCAACAGGCATGCTTGGCAAATTAAAGGGGTTACAATAAAATCTGAAAGGGAGTTAGTTCTTCTGCCTTAGGTGTAATAATAATCTATTCTCTTCTGCTTGACTATATGATAATAGCACACATAAGGTACAATAATTACTAGTACTTTATATAGTACGTATGCTTGGTAAAGTTAAAGGGCGTATATTATGCGACGCAAGCTAAGATTTACATTGAAAGGATTCAAAATATAAGAAGTACCGTACCTTAATGTCGTATTCAACATTAGCCTTGCTAAGAAGCTCAGCCTTGAGCTTAGCAGTCTCAGCAAAAGCTTTCTTCTTCTCCACTTCCATTTGCAGCTCTGCTTCTCTAATCTCCACCGCCTTCTCGGCTTCCACCTCAGCCAGCCTTGCAGTCTGAGACCATCCTGCTTTCTTCTTTGCCAACACAGCAATTGCCTCAACAACCTCAGCTTCCCTTTGGTTCTCAAATATTTCCACTTCAGTCCTTACTCTAACTTCTTCCTTCTTGCCTTCTCCTTGCCTTCTGGTTGATATGATAAATGTCTCTGCATCAATCTTAGCAGCATTTTGCTTTGTTTCTCCGTCTCTTAGCTTTGCGCCTATCTCTCCTTTCTTCTTTGCCTCCGCCACATCAATCTATCAAATCATAAACCAAAAGAATAAATTGAAAATATGATCGAAAGCCCAAATAAATTAGGACAACAATAAGGATTGCCGAACCTAATAGCTTTTGCTCAACTAATGTATTTGTCTCAAGAAGCTTATTAAATATGTATGTATATATTACATTTAGAATCCAACTATTAACGTTTGAAACTGTCACTCTAATATTTTGAACACATAAAGTTTCAATTCTGACCTACGTTCAAATATTTTTGATTTATCAATTAGTCTAAGGGGATGTTTCTTTGAATAATTCAATTTTTAGCAAAAGGTTTTGCAAACATCCAATTACGCCCGTCTGAAATTTGGACTGGATTGTAGCTCAAATTGATTCATGACAAACATTATGAATATAATTTTTGAAAGTCTTGTAATTTGACATGTTAATATAAAGCCATAATAAACAAAAAGAGTGATATTATGTGATTGCACATATTATAAACATAACAAAAAAACTAAAACTTGATAATAGTTTAGCCTATTTTGACTTGGTCTAGCTCAAGTAACGGATCATTAACTTGATCATCTATCAACTCATCTCATTTTAATTCACTCAGATTTAGCTCAACCTATCTATTTGACACGTTCGATTTACTATGGTAATTTACAATTGTTTCAGTTCGATATAAAAGTATTTACAACTCTTAAATGAATAGATTAGTAAGCAATGTTGTTACGTACCTTGGCTTGATTGGCAGCCTCCATCTGAGTCTTTTGGCCAAGGTAAGAGAAATACTCATGGCCAGGGACATCTACAAGTTGTTTAACATTGGCATTGTATATATAAAGCCCAAACTGATTGAGTTCAAGTTGAACTTTATCAAAAACTTCTTGCTTGAATTCCTTTGTTCCCTTGAAAATCTGTTCCATTGTCATTGAAGCAGCAAGTACACGAGTTTCCCCCTCGATAACTCCCTTTACAAGATCTTTAATGTGGGTTGATTCCTTATCAGTATTGGACACAAGCTTAGCATACTTGATCAGGCTCTCGTAATTAGCCTCGTCCAACACTTTTGGTCCAATTGTGAAAACCGCGGGGAGGAAGAAAGGGAGTTTTTCCGCGCTCATAGCTTGTACCTCGAATGAGTAGTTCACAGGAGAAATATCAAGCCTAGTGCATTTTTGAAGGGGCCATAAAAAATGCTTCTTCTTTAGTAGTATTTCAGATATGCCATTTCCCGTGATGGCAAGCATTTCCGATGGACCAGCGACTATATACTTTGGAATCCCCATGTCGATCAGACTATAGATGACGATTGTTAGAGAGAGCGATAAATTAAGAATTTACGAATAGAGATTTGATGATGATGGAATTAATTTTATGATGTATATATAAAGAGAGAGTAGCTAACAAAATGAAATTATTATATGATGAAGAAGTGGGAAATATCGTAGGAAGTTGCTATAGTATTTAGTGACACAGTGATTACTAGGTCAGAGACGGTTAAGTACGTACGAAAATTTTGGAAATGAACACACTTTTGTTAGAGTTTTATGGAAATTTCATGCTGTCCCTCAATTAGATCCGTGGCTCTATAGTGTAACTCAACTTTTAAGTATATGAATAAGATTTCTTGGAAGTACTTGACAAGTTGTCAAATAAAAGGAACCAAAACGGCTAAACTTATTTAACTTTATTCTGATTGATCTCAATTATCATTATGTATTTAACCTAATGAAATGTAAAGATTAGATTACGAATCATTAAAATTGATTCGATATAATGTAAGTCATAACAAAATGTATAGATTAAGGCCTAATTAGGGAAAAAATGGCAAGTTACTATAAAGAAAAAGTCTAGCTATTCCATCTATTTTATAAGCAAGTGATGGAGAGTTGCTAAATGATAAGCATATTTAGGCGCTCAAATAAGCATAATATCAAACAATTGTATTGAGTCCAATGAATGATCCTTCCTTTTGTAAGGGGTAAGGATTTAATTTCTTTGATTACAACATCGTTGCATTATTTGATGTGAAATCCAAATAGAAGATAAGAAGGAACCTTCCGGGTTTATAAAGTCTCCAAAACGTAATTATTTTGGATAATTAACAAACTCTTTTTTTTTTAAAAAAAGGAACCGCCATTTGCCACTTCAGATTAATAAGTCAGCAAACCACACTCAGAGAAGTAAATTTTACTAGACAAATCCTGGGCAATGAATTCAGCTGAGAAAGTATATATGAGATTTCGAACATTTTAGAGATCACCTACTTAACCAACTCAATCACCTTTCGGGATGAACTCTTTGTAATCCTAAATATTTTGCTTCTGGTCACGAGCACACAACTTCTGCTTAAACTAATTTGCGTGAATTTTTGAAACTCCGTTATAATCACCACTCATCATGATGACATTCTGGGCATGTCATGTTTGTTGTCACAATGGAACTAGAGTTAACAAGATACTATTAATTTCATAAGCGCTGTAATGACCCTTCGGGTCATTTTTCATATTTATGTTTATTTTCACCATTTGAACTTCTCCATAGTTGCCCCAAGTCATTTATGACTTGCTGGGACTGACGGTTCGGTTACCGAGCAGTTCGTTTGGTTTTAGAGTCAATTCCCTGTTTAGAAGTCTTCGTTGGTTCTAAATGGCCATCGAGAAAAAACTTCAGCGAAGCGATCTCGGATAAAAATTTTGACTGCGCCAGCAGATTCGGAATATCAATTTTAGTCTAGGTAGACCTTTGGCTCGGGTCTGAATGCACCCGAGCTCATTTCGACCTATTAGTCGGAAAGTCGTAAAATTGGAACTATATGTGTGGGCACCACTTTTTTGCCGAAACGATGTATGGAAGTTTTGATGATTTCAATGGATTTGAATTGTGGTTTACACTCAAATTTCACTATTGGATCATATATTTTGATTCTGGATGAGTTCCGAGGGTCAAAAATAAGTTTTTGACTTTGTTGTCACAGAGTACCGTGTCTCTTCACCGAGGGGTCTATAAACAGACCCCAAGGTCGCGAATTTGAGGATTTTTCATTCACCTTTGAGAGCTTAAAACGCTAAATGGGTATGATAACTCAAAATTGAGTCTTGTGGGTGTCTAGGGAGCTTGATAAACATTTTTTTATCATGATTATCATCTGGATTAGGGTAAGATTTCATCACTTTATTGGTGAATTTCTTAGTTCTTGACCCAAAACCCCAATTTAGCTTAGGGCTTGATTTAGCCGTAAATTTGATTCGTTTTCACCAATTCATTGAGGGTTATGATTCCTTGGTGATGTATGAGCATTAGGTTGACCTCGAAAATGCGATTTCTATATGTGGGACCCACTTGGGGTTTTTGGTGTCATTTTTGGACCTCAAGCACAATAGTGCAATATGAGTATCATTAGACTTGTATTGATGAGTAGATTATATTTTTGATAATGTGATGACATTTTGGGGATTGTGAAGTGAAGACGAGCATGTGGTGCTTGAAGTGTGATTTTACAGTTTAGCCTTGAGGTAGACTTCTGTCTACTCTTCTTCATGGATGATATATGATATATATTGCGTGTGAATGTGAATGTTAAGATTGATATTGGATAGAATGACTTAGTATTGATTATACATATAAGTTTGGGGATTAGATGGGGGTTTTGACCCATAAATTGAATTACTTAACACCCTTGTAGAATCCTATTGCCTTCTTCCTAGTTTGGGTAAATTTGTAGCATAGATATGATATAATACTATGCTTGGAATATGGTTTTAGCATTTGAAGCATGATTTGTATATTTAGTCTTATTGGGCTAGTGTGATAGTTTAACCGTAAGTTTGGTAGAGTTGACTTGAGTACCCTTGTTTCTAGTCAAAGTTACTATCTTAGGCTTTAATATGGCGTACTTGATATCTAGAAGATGAACTAGATACCTTAGTCTAGTTTGGGGCATAGTATGCCTAATTATGAAAATTATGGATTAGAAGTGGGCATTCGACCCACTTAGGCCTAAGCTTATGTTAAGTCTTGTGGACTTAGTTGCGGATGTTAGACATAGATGAGGTTAGTAAACCTTAGAATAAGGTTACTTCATAACTTGGTAACTTGTATTGATGTTTCAAGATAGTGGCTATTTAGTTATGATTATGATACTACATGTGGAAGTGATATTGGGTATTTAGTGGCGATATTCCTTCTAGATACATTATGTGGCCTATAGAGATGCTATTTCCTCTTAAACTTGATATTTGATCTATAGAGTTGCTATTTCCTTAAGTCATGATTATTGGACCTATAGAGATGATGGTCCTTTTGGATAAGTAAATTGGCCTAGAGAAGCGATATTCCTCGTTGTCTTGAAGTATGACCTATTGATATATGATATCCTATAGACAATTACACGTCTATCTATGATATGCCACCTAGATGTGAGATTTCTCTAGTGTGAGAGATGATAACATATTTATTTATTATGCCTTCTATATGTGAGATGATTAGAGGTATGCTACGGTTTATACATATGATTATTGATATGAGTTCCGGAAATGTATATGGGACTAAGACCATGATTATGATGTTGTGATTATTTCAAACAAATTAATGGGCCAAGAGCCGTGTTATAGTACTGATTAAATATTCAAGAAGTGTTTATAATTTTGAATGATGTGATTGTGATTTATGAATATGAATATGTATATGTTTGTATACACATCTCTCCGATATGGGACGGAGGAAGATGCAGTATGATGCTTATTATTCCAATGATTGAATACTGGAGATGGCATGCATAGGTTTGGTACGTTTATGATTATTTATCATTTTAAATGATGTGATTATAGCTGAAATGTGATCTTATGGTTGTTCTTCTTGTTAGACGGTTAAGCTATGTGGTAACTAGTTATCTATTAGCTGAATATTGCACTTGATGGCTAGGAAGCTGATGTATTAGTTAATGAATCTTGCTTAGTTGGAACATGGTAGCTAACGATGGTTAGTTAATGAATGATGTCATTTAATAAAAGATGGTTGGGCGATAAGTAGTAATGTGTTGTCTAGTAATGATTAACAAAAATAGGATGAATAGTTTATAATAATGAACGGTGGATAAATGACGGTTTTGGTCTAATGATGAAAGTAGACTAGATGTTAGACGTTGACTATTAAATAAATGGTGGTTAGTTGTTATCTCGTGAACAAAGATTATGTGAAGGATAATGTTTAGGCTAATAAGTAGAGGTTATGTGATGGCTAGCGAACTAGCGATTTAATAATAAGTGTTGGTTAGCTAAAATAATGAGTAGTTGGGATGTATTGATAAGATAGACATCTTTACGGTTATGAGTATATCGGCTTGTATCTGTGCACCTATTACATGCCTATATTTATGTGTCGAGAGTTATGATGATACATTGGTACTCGACAAGGCCTGAGGATATTGTGATGACATATACTAATACCCGGCAAAGCTGGAGGATATTATAATGATATTGATATCCGGTTCGAGTCAGGAGGATACTATTAAGATGATATTGATTCCTGGCGAGGCCAGAGGATACTATGATGATATTGATACCGGATTCGAGTCCGGAGGATACAATTGAGATAATATTGATTCCCGACGAGGTCGGAGGATATTATAATAATATTGATACCCGGTTCGAGTCCAGAGAATACTATTGAGATGATATTAATTCTCGAAAAGGACGAAAGATACTATGACGATATTAATACCCGGTTCGAGTCCAGAGGATACTATTGAGATGATATTGATTTCCGGCAAGGCCGGAGGATTTTATGATGATATTGATACCCGGTTCGAGTCCAGAGAATACTATTGAGATGATATTGATTTCCGGCAAGACCAGAGATATTATGATGATATTGATACCCGATTCGAGTCTGGAACATACTATTGAGATGATATTAATTTTCGGTAAGACCGGAGGTTGATTATGATGATGATGGTCCTGATGAGGACAGTTATTATGAGTTGTGATGTTGATGGTATACTTTGCATTTATTCCTGCATGTGCACTTCCTATCACCAGTATGCACCTATGTCTATCAGCCGGTATGGGACGGTTGTATAGATATGGTAAAGAATATGCCTTGTGTTGTTATATGTTGATTGAACCTTCCGAATCTTAGGTGATGGGGATACGCATAGGCTCAGCTAGGTATTTGGTTGTCTGGAGTAGCCGGTTACTTACGATGTTATTGATATTGTTATTATCATTGTTATGATTATTATTATGGCTAGACTATGACAGATTGGTCACGGATCCGGTATTGGGATTGAGGTATGTCTTCGGCCTTTGCTATCTTATGATTACATTACTATGCACGATTATTCTATGTCTAGCCATATGGATTAGAAATTCTGAGTATGTTGGTATTGAATCCTGATAGTATTATAATAAGGTCTTAAAATGTGAACATGACGATCTAGGTTATGTTTGAGATGACCTCCTATTTATATGTATTATATATATATATATATATATATATAGCTATATGAAGTCAGCGGATATCCCTTTCTTCGTTGTTCATATTGTATAGTCGTTCCTTCGCCTTATATATTACAATATATCTTTCTTTCGCTCTTTATCTGTATATTGACCCGGGATATACGGTATAGCTTTGACATATATTGAATGTAGCTGGAATAAGATAGTTTACCTTGATACTTCCTTAGTCTTATTATGTTAGACTCTTGGACATGAATAGGATAGTTGTCCCTTGTTATTCTCATTGACTTATTACATGATTTATGGACCCTTGGTTGTAGTTTCCATTCTGTTTATATGTTATATATATCTACTTTATCTTTGGAGCTCAGTTGGCAGTTGCCTACTGAGTACCATCGTTTGGTACTCATACTACATCTCCGCAGCCTGCAGATCATAGTACGAGTTACCGCCATGGATTTGTGCATTCTGTGGAGTAGCCCTGATTCGAAGACTTAAAGTGAGCTCTTGGCGTTCGCAGTATTACTTTTCTCTCTCCTATGTATTAGACTCTAAGTTGTATTCAGAGGTAAGTTGACTCAATGTATTTCTCCTTTATATATCACTTTTGTACTCTTATTATGTTTAGATGCTCTTGTACTGATACCACCAGGTTTTGAGATTCATCTATGTATTGATCTTTATCTCATATATTCCGCATTCTTTTCCTTATGTTATTGAGTAGTCTGTTACTAGCCGTTCTGAACTACAGATTGACTTGGCTACTGATGGGTTATGGTAGGCGCCATCATGACCTGAAAAGTTGGATCGTGACAGTCGCACAATGGCTATAATCACGATGACATTCTGGGCATGCCATGTTTGTTGTCATTCAAAAAGTTGGCAGTGATGATGATATACATGGCTACATGGGATGATACGTATGTACTCAGGCTGTTCCAACTAGCTTAAACAGACATGACACGTACCGCCGATGTTCATGATATCAGGAGGACAAATTGCAGAAGAAGATGAGTAGAGGCGAATCTAGAATTTCTAGAGTATAGGTGCTCCATTTAAAAAAGAAGAAAAAATATATTAAATAGGAATTGATCACAAGTTTTCACGACTAAAATTTATTACTCAACATTTAACCAAATGCACCACTTAGCCTTCTTGTAGCGTGGGTTCTAGAATATCATAGAATTGTAGAAAATATATAAAAAATATAGCAAATTTTACAAAAAAAAAAACCCACAATTTCACATGCCCCATAATTTCTCATATAAATTCATCCTTGCATATGCTCCCGTGCCATCCAAGTTGAAATGCAATGTTCATGATAAATGTGGCTGCATAATATATAGAAGCATCAGTATAGACTCCAATTTATCCAAGTCTTAAAAGGCAAATATGACACATTATGAATATTGCACACGTAGAAACAAGTTAAGCGTCCTCTAAGTAGTCACTTGAGATCTTTAGCTTCATATTTTTGCTTCATTTTATAAAGTAAAAGTAAATAGCGCCTAGGCAGATCATCAACGTTGTAGATGGTGGGTTTTGAAGGGTGAAATAATAATTAGTAGCTCTTTGTTTCTTATTTACACTAATTGATGCACGTATAACGCAAGTAGAAGCTAATTTAATTTTAAATATACATGAGATGTAACTCCTCTACCACTAACATTGGAGTTTACCATTATTTCTTTCTTCTGGCTAATTATCGTAGCTCGTTGTTGCAGTGATCGTGTTCTTGCAAAAAAAGAAGAATGATTCTTTGTTAAATGACTTTTTCAAGTCTTCTTTTTAATTAAATAGACTACAAGTTTTTTTTTTTTATGGAAATGATCCATTTTTGAGACATATCTATTATCTATCCGACCGATATATAGACAGATTGATTATCGATCCGACCTATATATGGACAAATCGATTATTAATCCGACAGATGAGAAAATAAAAGTAGACCATTTTGCTAATTGAAAACTTGAAGAGTTTTAATAGCAAAATTTTCTTAGTAAACCATTTTGCTAATTGAAAACTTGAAGAGACTTAAAAGACGGCCAGATTCAATCATGTTTATTGCTTCGTCATAATACGGAGGCACGTTATAGGATTAGGCGTGATCCGTGATGTCGTCATGAGACGTCTTAGAGGGTTTTTTAGTTTATTTCTTTGTATACAATATTCAGTACCAAATACATTAACTTCACGAATGATACTTGTTACATATTCATTTGAGCTAGTTTGAACAAATTGAGTACGTATGTGTCCTCCCATGTAGCCATATATGTCATCATGGCTGCTTACTTAATTGGATGACTACTAGCATGACATGTTCAGAATGTCATTGTGATTATAGCCAACTTGTGGCTTAAGATATTCATATCTAGTTCACTCTAGTTCCATTGTAATTAAGAAATACTGTCTTTTAAGAAAAAAAAAAAAATAGTTATGATGAATTGTGATGATAAATTTACGAAATAGAAAATTGGAGATTTAAGTATTACCGTTAAAACAAATTGTAATGACCATTCTTAGTATATTAGGAAGGAAAAAAAGCGAGGCCGGACTGTCAGATTAAGGCAAACAACCCAAAGAAAAGTGGGTTGGCATAAAGCAATTAAACTAATTTGGACTCAGGCCCAAATACAACTTTTGTCTAGGCCTGGCCCCAAAAGCATTTGACTTGTTGTAAATTAGCTATTTGTAGAAAAAAAGTAGTTTGAGATTGTACAGACGAAAAAAAAAAATTGACAAAAGGATGCACGCGTGATACAAAAAATAGTTTGTGTGGCTCCTCCTTGTCTTTGCTGATCTGATCAGGACATAAAATGATCATCTATAGCCTAAATTGAACCAATATTAAGTGTTATATGGCAACTGATTGCTGTCTTGTGCTCGGGGTCAATCGAGCAGCTGCTTGGCTTGTAATGTTGGTTCGGGAATAATGATCGCAATGGAATGTTGATTATGCAATTACAACTAATCAACTACTACTAGTATAAAATACAGCATAAATGAAAGTAATATAGCATAGAAAGTCAGCAAACTGCTTTCTCACACCTAATCGTGCCATCAAACATCTCCCATTCATCAAGAAGTCAACGGCAATTTTGTTCAGCAGAGGAATTCTACATGATTTCCAACGACAATGCTACATCCAGTGACTCGTTGTACGTTGATGAATATGGTGTTATCAAAGTTAGTTGGAGTTCTGAAAGGTGCACAAAACCATACAGGCCATTATCCAGCAAAAACACGATTGAAACTGAAGCCTCTTCATCAGAATCTGCACAGCTCATCGCCAGTAATAACGATTTTTTGATTGAAATATTACTGCACTTGCCCACAAGATGTCTACTTCGTTTACAGACAGTTTCAAAACAGTGGCTTTCAATTATTAGTAGTCCCCAGTTTCGTTGTCTCCACACTCGCAGGAATGCTAGGTCCTCTACCTCCACTATCGGTTTGTTCTTGTGCCAGAACCCCACTTTCAATTTTCTTTCTCTCCGCCAGGAAGATTTTTCTGCTATGAGTATGATGAATGAAAGATTCTCCAGTATACGCAAAGGTAAAATAATTTGTCACGTGAATTCATGTAATGGACTATTTTGTCTTGATATTAAATTAAGTGATGGGAAGAGGGAGTTTTACGTCTACAATCTCACTACTGGTAAATATAGGCTTATTCCACAACCAGACACAATCGACGAACCCCATTTGGTAAAAACAATGAATTTGGCTTTTGATCCTGAAAAGCCTGAGGATTACCATGCTGTCTGTGTTTGGTTGTCTGTTTCCGGGAATCAACTTAGGTTCGCGGTGTATTCTTTAAGTACTGGGGTATGGAGGCATTCTACGGAATGTTATGACTGTAATGAGTATGGAGGAGTGGACTTATGTTACTATTATGGTGTTTTTTGGAATGGGGCTGTTCATTGGGTTAGTCAAACAGCGCCTTTTTTGCGCTTTGAAATTGGTAATTGTGCGTTCAGATCAATGCCTACTACGCCAATTGTTGAAGGTCAATGGCATAGGAACATTGAATACTTTGGTGAATCTGGTGGACACTTGCATCTTATTGATCTGAATCCACATCCAAGTATGCAATTTGATATATTGGAGCTGGAAGTTAACTATTCTGGATGGTTTGTTAAGTACCATGTTAACTTGGATTTTTTACCCAATTTGTATCCTGTCATGGTGAATCAAGAAGTGAATCCACCAGAAGAGTATGCGTATTCAAACGTATTCTCAACAATCTGTTTTCTCGAAGACGAGAAAGATAAAGCAATGCTATTGCTATCGCTTCCTGGGAAAATTATTTTATACAACTTGGGAAATAGGATGATCAAAGAGCTCGCGGATGTAAAGCCAGCTTCATTCAGGCTTTTCATTGATGGGGCACGTTACGATGGCTTTGAAATGTACAAACATGTTGAGACCTTGGCTTGTGTTTGAGTTTATTTTCTAGTCATTTTTGTTGTAATCTGTATGTTTGCTAAATCTCAATTGTCTTGTACTCAAGTCTCTGAATTTCCTTTGCTTAAATGTGTAATCAGTCCTAACTGTCGTTGCATTTCTGCAATTGAACGATCAATTAACCTCATATATAGTACTTGCAATCTAACAATTCGTGAATTTGTTGCAAAAAGAGTATTTCCAAGCTCAAAAGAAACAACCAAATATGGTAATTCAAAACTCATTATTACTGTATGTTGTAATTCCTCAAACAGAACTACAATCACTGATTTAAGATTTCCTTAGAGTTTCGTATACTTTCTGCATAGAGAATAGTAAATTAATCAGTTTATATCAAGTTGGATTTGGCTCCACAAAAACACACTGGTGATCGCATACATAATCAATCCGACATATCAGTAAATCAAGAAAGCTCTTCTTGCTTGGGATAAAAGTTTGCTATCCTAAGGTGGCTGGAGGTTTGAACATACTTAGATGTGGCTGTTTGGCATAAAGCTGCCATTGGGAAGCTGTTATGGAATACCTGCGCTAAGAAAGATAAGTTATGGGTGCAATGGGTATATTGTTACAAAATGGAAGGAATAGAAATCTACTTGTGGGATGTGCCTAAGAAGGCCTCTTGGGTCATTCAGAAAATCCTACAGGCTACCAAATATTTCCATAAAGCAGGTATTGATGTGAATGATGTAGCAGGTATGGAAACATTTTCTACAAAGCAGCTTTATATCAACCTCAGAGGGCAATTTCCAAAAGTACATTGGAGGAAGCTTGTATGTAATAATATGGGGCTACCAAGGTGGATTTTCATACTAAGACTAGCTATTCTAGGCAGGTTATCAACGAGAGACCGATTGTTTAAGTAGGGGGTTGTTACTAATCAAGCCCATCCACTTTGTGAGCATGAGAACGAGTCCATAGCGCATTTGTTTTTTATGTGTGATGTCTCTACTACTATATGGAAAAGGTTGTTGTCCTGGATTGGTATTGTACGGGACCCTAAAGAATGGAATGAGGAGATATCTTGGACTGTTACATATGCCAGAGAAAGTTCCCATAAGGCTGAGGTTTATAGGATGCTACTTGCTGCTACAATTTACCATGTGCGGAGAGAGAGAAATTCTAGAGTTTTTCATAGCAAGAGGCACGCTTCTGTGCATATAATACGACATATTATACAAGAGGTGCATGTCAAGGCTGCTATGAAGCATAGGACTGCCCACTGATTACAGGACTACAACTATTATCCTACTTTTGACTAGCTCGTTGTTGTTGTCGTCTTTTATGTTTACTTAGATTCATGCTTTGATTGTTGTGGGGATGTTATGTCTATCAACCATCTTTTAGCGTTAATAACGTCAACTTTGATGATAAAATGATTTTGTTTACCAAAAAAGAAAAAGATTGCAATTCCACTAGCTTAGTCAATTACTAGATTTCTGTGATGGCCGTTAAAAAAACAACAGGTAGAGGCAAACAAATATGGACATGTCCTAACTGGTGTTCTAGTTGGTAGCTTTTAAAACCTTTCAAACGAGGATCATGTTGTTGCTAGCTTTTCCATTAGTTGAACCGTATCATGATTACAAATATATACTAGTAACTAATAGAGCACGTGATATAAAATTTGTAAGAAGCTTGAACTGTACTTATTACATTTTTAAGCATGATTCAAATGATAATACTATACAAAAATGCCTTGGTCAATGAACCTACACTTGGACATATTTTAGCTTTAATCCTAATCTTTCATAATCTTTGTTCAACTTCAAGGATCGTCGTCATCCTAAATTCTTGAATGCTTAAATTATATAATATCAAGTCTACAAATTGAGGCTTAATTAGCCCTATGTCCACGACGGGGAGATCAAGACAGGATAGAAGGTTCTTTGTGAAATGTGAATGAATCAGCAAAAAACATGTGGCATTTGTGACACCAAAATGTGTGCAAACTTCATCGTAATATATTCTTATGATCACAAATAAAGTTGGCCCATTGCATAAATTAAAGAGAAAAGGACACTTACAGGTCATTTTAAAAATAAATGATCAATATTTGATAAAGAAATAAATCTTGTATCTAATTCAACCTCAAAAGCTAGCTTTGAAGGGAGGATTGTCCAAGACCATATAAGGAGATCAAGTGTCCTTTAATCCACCGATGTGGGACTCCAACACCCCGCACGTCCAGGACTGGACATCTGAAGCGTAGACAAAATAAGACGGGGGGTCCAACATCGGAAACAATAAAGTGAATGGGTTTGACTCTGATACCATGATAAAAAATGAATCTTGGCCTAACTCAACATCAATAAAAGTATCAATACTAGCAATTCTTCTCACAAGGTACTTATCGGTGGAAAGTTGAACATGTACAAAAAGTGCGCTCCTAATATCATATTAATAACAATGGGTATCAACGACCTAGCAAGAAATTTATACAGAGAGGATTCGAAAGAAATGGCCGAATGCCACACTTGAGATTTGAACTTGTAATTCAAAGAATTAACCCCTTTTACTAATGCAATAAAAAAAATTTCATGTCAAGGGATTCAACAGTTGGAATAAAACCAAAAAAAAATAAAAATATTCCGAACCTTTTTGCATCGATGAAGGAAATTCATCTTGAATCCCCTACTTAAATCTAGCTCTGCCCCTGGTGGACGCTTTACACATCAACAAAAACTTGTATTGATAGTTGTGAGACTGACAAGGCGAACGTTACATCCATAAATATCTAGCAATTATGGCAATATCAGCTCTAGGCGTGCGGGGGTGTTGAAGTCCCACATTGGTGTGTTAAAGGATTCTTGGTCTCCTTATATGATTTTGGACAATTCTTCCCTCATGAACTAGCTTTTAAGGTTGAGTTAGGTGCAAAGTCCATTTCTTTATTAATATTTGATCAATTTGTAAAAAATGCATAGAAATTGTATTATATATAAATTATGTGTAAGTTATAAGATGATAAGAAAAATGTGCATGTTAGGATAATTATAGCGTTACATACTAAAATAATTGACATCAGAAATTAAATAATAAATTAGAAAAAGAAATTGTCAAATCAATGGCTATTTTGGTGGAATTAGTTTCGAACGACCGTCATTTGCGTCTTTTTCTCCCTAAATTAAAGGAGTATTAACTCTATCCAAAAGTCTCCCCAACCCCTCTCTCTCTCTCTCTCTCTCTCACTCTGTCAAGTTGTATGGACATGAATTTAATTTCTGGTCCTAATATAGAGTGACCTATTCAACTTCAATTCGTTGAGTTTTCAAATCAAAAACCATCGTTTTCGGTACATCATTTGGCGTTGCAACTAGCTAGTCCGGCAGAAAAATATGCATATTCGAAACTATTTTCAGTATTCAGGTTAAGGATTAAAAATTATGATTCAGATTCTCATCCTACACTTACAAGTATCCCATGAACTCAAGGCACATATAGGGTCCTGCTTTCGAGTAATATTCACAACAAATTATCCTCCCGATTAAGATATTAGAGAATCCAAAATACTATAGTTTTCTTTTTTTGTCACCTGAACGTTATGTTTTATTAGTATTTAAAAGTAATTTAATCAGCAGATAAAACTGTAACATCCCGCCTTTTCGGGCTAAGGTTTGAACTGTCTTTTCTACATATATAGATCTGAATCCAATAATTTCTACTTAGAAATAAGTGCAAATAATGATTCTTTAGGGTGGGAGCATCTTTGGAAATGGATTAAAGTCTTAAATATCACCTAACTCAAAGTTAAGTTGAGCACTTTCCTAGCCATTGAATTTTGGTGTACTATTTTTCTTGGATCAACTTCCAACGATCATTACTCCTAGATTATAAGGAGTTATATTGCCCATTATATATCAAATTAAAGCCTTTTGAGTCTTCTTTCCATCGCAACTGACCGTTCATCAATCTGAGTTCTGAATCAAAAGTTATGAGTGTTTTAGTGAAACATTGTCTCAAGTCCGCGCCACGAACCTTGAGGTTTGCTTTGGGTCCGCACCGCAAACCCTCAGGTTCTCGACGGGTCCGTGCTGCAAACCCTCTTTCAGGCGTCAAAAAGTGTTTCATTTTGATTTATTTTAAGGGCATTGAGATCTTTTCACATTCCTAAACCGTTCCCAATCCTTTATGGACGAATATAAGGTCTTAAAACAAGTTATATCACTTGACAAAAATCCCTAAACATCTTTCCTTAAGCAAGAGAGGGGAAACTACCTAGGGTCGAGGATTTTAAGCTTTAAGGGTCAATTTTTCCAACGTTCTCTTCGATTTCAAGGTATGTGGGACTATCCTAACTCATGTGGGCGTAAATTTTACGTTTTTAACAAGCTTTAAAGATATATATGTATGTATATTTTATGGGTTTTGAAAATTGTTTGAAGAGCATGCATCATGAACCCATGTTCGATAAAATTATGAAATTAATAGGGGGGGAGGGGGGGGGGGGGGCAGGTTTCCATGAATTTGAATTGTGGTCAAGTGTCCATATGTTATGAGTTTCGAAAAGTGATTTAAGAGCATGATTTACGAAATCCCTCTCGCATGAAGAAATTTATTGACGTGTTATGAATTGTGAAATAGGTTTGAGAGCATGAATTATAAGTCCTCCTTTTTATCATGAGATTTACGTATAATTAATGTTGGGGGCTGCATTATGAACGATTATATTTCTTGAGTTTTAAATGCCTCTTTAACTACTATGCATGGTTATTTTGCATGTTTTCGAAGAAGTACTTCTCATGCTAGAGGCTTTTGTGTCCTAATGAAGAAATTGCATGTGTTTTATATAAGAATTGACCACCACATATTAAAGTATTGAAAAGAGAATGTTTTATATAAGTTCATATGATATTTGATAGAAGATCAACTCTCTTGTGTGATATTTAAATCTTTTGGGTGGTGATTAACATGCTTTTGAATAAAGAGGGATCTGAACATGATTTGATATGATATGACTTGCAAGTCTAGGTATGACGATACCTATTATGAAATGCTCTTAACATGAAAGAAAAGAATGTCTTAAGTAAGATGCATGTTTTAAAAGGCTAAAAATGGGGTTTAACGAGAGTTAGATGGTTACCCGAAGAAGGCACGAGTTCAGATAACTTATTGTTCGAAATCGTGTTTTGACGATACGGGTTTTATCTTGTCCTAAATCAGGGGATTGTACGCTGGCGACAGCCCTGTGACGTACTAGAGATCAGAGACCTCAGACCTTGCAGCAAACTTGGGTTGGGGGCTTAGCCGCCGAGTCAAGGACGAATTCCATATAGCCCGTGGGATTTTAGAATTGTAAGGTGTACCATTTAACTCAGAAGTAAAGCAAAGAGTTGAGTCCATTATTTACAAGAATGTTTTGAAGCCTTTGAGTTATGCCCATGTGTTTATATATATATGCATATTATGCTGAATTGTTTTCATAATGCTCTCAATTATGATATATGAAATATAAGTTATTTTTGGGTTAGTTCTACATACCAATACTTTTCATGACCCCCTCATAGTACACGTTCTGAGGCTCAGTCCTGTGGTTCATCACATCAGTAAAATATTTGGGATAATGATAGAGTTGGTGAGTCATCCATCTTTCGGAAGGCATTTATATATATGTTATCTTCTTTCAGTTTATGGTTCAGCCGGGGACCTTGTTCCGATCCAAACAGTTAGTATTCAGTAGGGGCTTCATAGACAAGATTTGATTATTGCATTGTCACTACTTTGTTGGCACAGTTTGGATTATAAGTTTTCCTTAAATTTCATTATATCTTCCGCACTTTAATTTATGTATGGATTATGCTTATGATAGTATGCTAAGGAATATCTCGAACCTTTATGGTTCGGAATATCCATTGCTGTCAGGGCCTCGACTCAGATCGTGACAAAAACTCCACCTACTAGTGTACGCTTGCCGTCATTAATAGATCTTATTTCCTGATCATAATACTCGATCCATATACTGATATAGTTTCACACGTGACATGTACAGGGCTATTAATAATTTTCAATGAATTTACTAATCATAAAGTTCTTAATTTAGTATACTGTAATAGTTTATACATCTGAGGAGATAATAATAATAGCCATGAAAGTAACAAGCTGCCCATGTGCTTCTGTGTTGGAACAATCAGAACAAAATTTTGGTAAGGAACTCATGTAAACTACCAATTGAAAAAGGGCAAACCATACACAGTTGAGAAAGGGCAAATCATACCAGCACGTATCCCTCTTTTGCTAATTAATTAATTATACCAACGCTCAACCAAGTCGAAAATAATGATTAACATGCTGCTTAATTGCGTAAAACTAAATCTTTAACAATGAAAGGGCCTTTAATCTATTTTTTGTAAGAAAAACTGTGTCTACAGCAGCGTAAGCAATTTTGAAATTTAATTAGGGTCAAAATTTGAATCCAATTAACCAACATCTTACGTTATTTCTCCAAAGACAATTGCACAATACTTCAGAGACCACTCTTTTAACTATTTCGAAAACCAGTCATCAAAAGAAATTTTACTCAATTTCATGGCAATTTTTTTGTCTTCAACTGTGGCGGCTGAAAGAAAATAGAGATAGCTTGTTCCATTTTGCTATCTAGATTATCTATTTTTAGAAAAGATGTTGCTTACGTGAATAATAAACATGTATGATTATGTAGAATATACAAACGTGCTAAAGTTTAATTTGGGAAATACGAAACAAATATCTTTCAGCAAATCAGATCGACCCCAATTCTACTGCATGATTCCATACTTGGGTGGACAATCATTATTCGAAAACTTATTTTATATATACATATATATAGTCACGTTTTTCCAAAATCTTGTTGGGTTCGAAATCGAGAGGGCGCCATGCGGAAGCTTAAAGTTTGCAAATTATAAAACGATAAATCAGACGACAAAGAAAAGCATACCAAAAATCATTAAATTATTATATATTTTGGCCAATCGGCCTACATATTATAAAATCTAATAGGGAAAAACATTAAACCTATCTCACCCTAAACAAAGACTCTTTAATGACTACATTGTGGATGTTATTTTGTTGTGGTATGAGAAGATGTCTTCTATTTATAGAGATATTAGCCAAATATGAAAAAAAATTAAATTTTTTCTTTCAGAAAAAATAAAAGTAATTATGATAACTTTTATTTTCCTTCCAAGAAAAAGTGAAAATTAAATATAGTAGGGCAAAAACCCTATCAAATCTTTGATATAAGTAAGTTCTTTTGTCTTCTATCAAAAAAAAAAAAAAAATTTCAAGTTTTAGCTAAATGTGTATAATAAGGATCAAAGAATTAATTATAACGTACAATAATATCTTCTGTAAATTTCAAACATCTGACTTATTTGATTTTTGACCTTAATATCTTTCCAACTTCATGCTAATTTCTAAATCTTGAATGCTTCAGTTTGAGACTCGGCGCTTGTAGTAATATTTCAATATTTTGATGGACAAATGGCACTATTTGGATAAGATCAGTGGCAAATGAAAGAATGGGTGGCAGTATGCATGAGAAATTTTTGACTAAAAGCAAGGGACTTGTCAATTGTTTGAACCCTCTCAATAGCCTATAAATAGTCATTTCGTTCCATGAGCAATGCAGCACAAGGACATTTTCCTTTCTTTCCCATTACATCTCTTCCTTTTAGATTATTCTTTCATACTTTTTAATTGTCCTTTGTCTTAATTTCATTTTCCTACTTCCTTGAATTATCTAATTAAATAGAGATAGATTTGTTAAGTTTTGAAGAATACACTCCATACTAGTGAAATAGTTTTTAAAAACAGTGTTTCAAACTACTTAAGTTAATTGATATACGGAGTGGTTAGTTACTTAAAAGGATAAATGAAACCAACACAAGTTTAGCTGATCAAGACAAGATAGAAGGTTCTTTTGTGAAAATCGATAAACAATCAGCAAAGTCATGTGATACTTATGTTACAATAAATATAGTAATAGTATAAAGTTTTATACTAATAGTATTAATATATTCTTACGGTCACAAATAAAGCTGGCCCATTGCATCATTATTTGTACTATCTCTATCCCTCTGTCAAGTTGTAGCGACGAAGACTTTAACTACTAGTACTAGTCTTAATATAGACTGGCTAATTATACTTCAATTCATTCAGTTTCCAAATCAAAAAACACCATGGTTTCCGGCGACTGTACATCATTCTCTGGTGCTATTACTCCTATCAAACTCACCCTTACTCACTCCCGGAGTTCCAACAAACAGATGAAACACCACTTGCCGGTTCCAATTTGCTCAGAAATCTCATCTTCATCGGAGCAAATCGCCGGCAGTGAAGATCTTTTAACTGAAATATTTCTCAGATTACCCACAAAATCTCTAGTTCGTTTCCAGTGCGTATCAAAACGCTGGCTTTCCCTTATTTCCAGTACCCATTTTCGACGTATTCACACTCGTCGGAATGCTACTTCATCTGCTTCCACTGTTGGCGTTTTCTTGTGCCGACACCCGAATTATGATTTTGTTGCTCTGGATCAAGAACGTTTATCCTCAATGGATCGGATTTACGACCGTTTTTCAGACTGGCGTGGGAACAGAGTTGTCTGTAATGTCAACTCTTGTAATGGTCTTTTATGTCTTGGTTTCAAATTGGGTGATGGAAAGACCGAGTTTTACGTTTGCAATCTCACTACCGGTGATCGTAGGTTAGTTCCGGTGCCGGAGACAATGGTAGTGAAGAGTATGAACTTAGCATTCGTTCCAAAAGTAGCCGATGATTACGATGTTGTTTGTGTTTGGTTATCTGTTTCTGAGAATCAGCTACGTTTCTCGGTTTATTCATCTTGTTCGGGGAGTTGGAGGCATTCAAATGAGCACTGTAATGAAGTGGATTTATGTTGTTATGGTGGAGTTTTCTGGAAAGGTGCTATTCATTGGTTTAGCCAAACAGGTCCTTTTTTGTGCTTACAAGTTGATAGCTGCAGCTTTAAACCAATGCCCAGTACTCAAATACCTGAAGGCCAGTGGTATAGAAACATCGAGTATTTCGGAGAATCGGGTGGACATTTGCATCTTATTGAGATTCACAATCCTCAAGATATAGAGTTCAATGTTTTGGAATTGAAGAGTGATTATTCTTCTTGGTTCGTTAAGTATAAAGTGAATCTTGAATTTCTGACGAATTTGTATCCAGTTATGGTGAATCAAGAACTGTATCCTCCTGAAGATTATGACTTTCCATATGCATTTACTACGCTATGTTTTCTTGCTGATGAGGAAGATAGAGCAAGGCTATTGATATCACTTCCAGGGAAAATCGTTTTGTACGATTTGCACAATGGAATTGTGAGAGAGTTAGCTGATGTAAAGCCTGATTCTTTCAGAAATTTCATTGGTGGTGCACGGTATGATTGTTTTGATGCCTATACACATGTTGAGACACTTGCTTTTGTTTGAGTTTCTTGTAATCTTTTTTGTGGTTCGTTTTGTTTGGTGCAATATCAGTTTTTCACTTGTACTGAAATCTCGCAATTCCTTTGTGTGTTCTGTTTCTGATATTCTGCTTCAATTACTCAGAAGATTACTACAGTATGAGGATCCTCTGAAAAGTCCAATTTTGATCTCTCTATTTTTATCACAATGTTGACTTTGATAAAGTAGTGATCTCAAATTAAGGAAATCCGTTTTTTCAGGGTACCATTTCTTCTAGAATGTTACGACTTATGAGAGGTTTGAAGGAGTCATTTTCAGGTAAATTGACTCTTAAAGGCAATAAGCAAAATTTGAGCACTTGAACACAAACAAATTCATATACATAATTTAAACTTCATTGTTAGTTTAATTAATATCTAATAATAACTAGATCTAACTTCTCTTGAAACAAACAAACTAAAAAGGAAAAAGGAAAGTGGGAGTAACATTCGAATTGTTACTCTAACAACATAACACTGGCAGGGTGCCCAACCAACTCTTTAATTGTTACTCCTAAAATAATTCATGAATCAAATTTCTTTCTAGAATGATTATCTCTTCACATGGTGAAAAGTGAAACACGGAGCCGGGTGCCCATGTGGACCACCTATTATTTGTTGTTGTCTAATAAATGTAGAACAGACCACTTTGGAGGCACAATCTGGAATAATTTGGCACAAAAAAGTAGTAGTACAAGTAACTAATTATAATAATGCTTTATGTCTTATTGTCCACATGCAATACACATTTGCAGATGCCAAGTTGTTAACCATTTCATGTATGGACAGATCTTCTGACAGATTCCTAATGGGTACTGTGTTTAACGTAAAATTAAAGTACAATTATACACAAAACGAAAATTAATAAACTCTTATCTCCTGACTCCTATAGACGAGTATATATAATCGTGGATTTACGAATTGTATTACAATACTTCCTCTAAGTAGCTTTTCCATTTTTAATGATAGGAGGGGTAAATTAAATCTACATCATAAGTTACTATTATTAAATAAAATTAGTATACATATCCCGCAATACGCAGATGAAATTTAAGTATTATTTCTAATCTTTTTATATCGAATGTCTCTTTTAAATGGTAAATCATATTACCTTAAACATTCAACAATAACATACCCAATATTCTACCCCCATTACTACCTCACCTCGATCTCTTCCCCCCCCCCTCCCTCCCACCCTCATCCCTCCCTCACTTCTCATCAAATCTATACGAAAATAATAATCATATAAATGTAAAAATAATTTTTATATTTGATATTTTATTGTTCACAGTTTAAAGATATAAATTATTAATTACCCCCCTCCCCCTTCCTTTCTTTCCCCCACCTCTAATCAAATCTTATGAGTAAAAATAATATTTAATTATAAAAAACTTTTATGTTTCATGTTTTGCTTTATTATATTGTTTATTCGTGTCTATTCTTTTTAAGATTTATAAATAGTTTTTTATTATATATGTTAATTTTTAAAAAAATTTAAATATTTATTTCACACTTTTGTGATGTTTATATACATCAAATCTTTGAAAGTTTTAAATTCTTTAGTTATATTTATGACAAAATATAAACGCAATGTTAGTTGTAAATACTTAAAAATTAATTAATAAGTCAAATCAAGTATAAACAACATACCTTGGTAATAATTTTTAGGCCAAAGTCATCGATAGACACTCAAACTTGTTGTCAAAATTCATTTAGACACCTAAATTAAGGCATGTTCCTATCAAGCCCCTAAACCCCCCAAATTTTGTTTCAATTGAGCCTTTTTTGCCTAATCAGCAACAGGCATGGAATGTGTGAGATACACTTGCTTGACATGGCAAAAATGACCAATACTAAAAAAACATGTGGCAACGATTTTTTTTAAAAAATTATAAGTTAAAAATCCAATTAAATAATGACACTTGTCATGTGGGTCCAAAAATTATGAAAAAGAAAATTATTTTAAAATTAAAAAAAATAACCCTCCCCAGATCGTCTTCTTCATCCCCCAACCAAGTAAAAATCTGAAGAAAAAAAAAAAGGAAAGCCCCCCCCCCCCCCCCCCCGCCGGCCCCCGCCCCCACCCCCCAAAGACTATCGTCTTCTTCATCCCCACCCCAAGTAAAAAACTGGTTCCACCACCCCGCCCCCTTTTTCCACTCTTTTCTCCATTTTTAATAGCAAAGCTATTAATTACTCAAGTTACAACCAAATTTGGAATTACAACCATCTCAAATTTGTAATTCAACAATCCAATTTGGAATTACAAGCATCTCAAATTTGTAATTCAACAATCAAATTACAACCATCTCAAATTTGGTATTCAACAATCAAATTACAATTACGTTGTCTTCTTAATTGGTATATTTTTATTGGGGTAGCAACATACTATTCTGTAATGGTAATCTTCATTTTTTCCGGTAAAAAAGAACAACAACAATGATGGCACTGATAATCTCCCTTAGTTGGTAATTTTTTTCGTTGAGGGGAGGAAGAAGACCTTCTTTTAAAAGAAAAAAAATTAAAATGGCCAATGGCCTTTTGAGGAAGACGACGACCAAAGAATTAAAATGGCCAGTGGTCTTTTAAGGAAGAAGAACAAAAAATTAAAATGGCCAGTTGAATTTTGAAGAAGAAGACCAAAAAATTAAAATGGAGATGACCTTGAGGAAGAGACTTTTTAAAAAAAGAATTAAAATGGCTAGATGGCCTTTTTTTCATATTTAATTTTTTTTTTTTTTTTTTTTGGATTGACATATCAATATTTAATTGGATTGTTAAAATAATTTTCTTGGCTGCACGTGCGAATTTCGAGTAAAAAACACGCGCAGTGCCATGTAGGCAAAAAATGTCCAATTGAAACAATTTTTTTTTTTTTTTTGGGGGGGGGGGGGGGGGGGGGGGGGTTAGGGTCTTGATAGGTACAGGCTTTAGTTGAAGTGCCTAAGTGAATTTTGACAACAAGTTTGAATGTCTATCGATGCCTTTGACCTAATTTTTAAAAATCGCATATGCATGATCTATAGCCTTTTTGTCCATGATAGAAATTCTATATAACAAAAAATAACACAAATTAATACAAATAATAATAAAATAATCTAAAATCAAGCTTTAAATACTATTCAAATTATGTACAGATTTATTAATGTAAGCATATTGCCAACCACAAATGTGGTATAAGCGACAAATGAGTTTAATTGAATAACTAAGGGATAATACTCAGAAAAATACCTAAACTTTGTTTGAATTATCAGTTGAGCATACTGAACTTTGCGGGGGTCCTATTACCCCCTTAGACTTTTTTTCATACTTTAACGGCATATATCTGCCCACTTAGACCATTGCGTGTAATTCACGTGCATTGAGCACGTGAAAGCCCTAAAAAAATCGTTAAAATTTTTTTTTGGTCAAATAGCCCCTCAATTTTCTGATTTTTATTAATTTTATGTTTTTTATTTATTTTTTCATTCATATCTTCTTTCTCTTCTCTCTTCTTTCTTTCTTCTTTTCAATGGTGCTCTATTTGTGTTCCATTGTTGAGTTGTAATTGAATTAAACACAATTTCATCACACTCACACACACCAAATAAGTTATCTTCAACATACCTAATTCAATTGCATCAATTTGACCTAATTTCAACACACATCAAATGGGTCTTCTTCAATTCTATCAAAATAGCAAAATTAACCCACCATTGCCATCATCAATCAACCCACTATTATCGTCAGAAGAAAATTTGTCGGCACAACCTTGATAGTAATTGAAATTTTGAATTCTCAAGAAATTAGTGAAAATGATTTTCTCAAATTATGAATTTGTTATTCCTTTTTTAAAATGATGCATTTTGAAATTTTTTGTAGTTGATAGTAGGAAGAAAGATTTTCCAGAAAGTTGAATCCTTTGTCATCTTCAATCTTGTTACACACACACACACGCGCGCGCGCGCACACACACACACACACACACATATATATATATATATTATGAATTTGTTATTCTTTTTTTAAAATGATGCATTTTGAAGTTTCTTGTAGTTGACAATAGGAAGAAAGATATTCCAGAAAGTTGAATTCTTTGACATCTTGACTCTTGTGACACACACATGCACATACACACACGCACATATATAAAAGAATCTGTTTGCACAATTGAGCAAGTTGCCTGCAGTGTGGGGTTCTAGAAACAAGCATGTGCTTGTGAATTGATGGAGATCTGATTGAGCTCATAGTGATCCTCACTAGTTGTTTGTGTATTCTGGAGTGTGATAATAAAGTATTTTGGTTTTAAGTAGATGCTTTATTTCGTTATTTTTAGTTTAAGGGTTGTGATTTTTGTTTAAGCCTATGATGGATGAAGGTACGTGTAGCACAAATGCATTGCCTCATTCTCTTTCAAAGACATGAAATGGTGGATGATCCATCATGTGATGCCATTGTCTCCTGAAGTTCGAGTAATAAAAGCTTCATTGTATGAAATCCTCCTGATTTTTCAAGAGATTTGTTGTCTAGATACTTTAACCACAATAATTTTCCCCCAAATAGCGTCTGCAATTGCAGCCAAATTTCAAGAATTAAGAATCAAAATTTGGTGAAAAAATGGTGAAAAAATGTGAAAAGCAATGAAAAGAATAAGAATGGAGAAGAAAGTAAATAAAAAATAATTTTAAATAAAAAATGCACGTGTAAATATGAAATTGGGGCGTGTATTACACTCTCTACTCCAAAAATTGGATATAGCGTTTCGGGAGAAAATTAATTCCATTTTAAAAAAGTCTAGGGGATATAGGATCCCCGCAAAGTTCAATATGTTCAACTGAGAATTCATGCAAAGTTCAGGTATTTTTCTGAGTATTATCCCAATAATTAAAGAATAAGTTCAAAAGAATTTAAAGAATGAAATGAGAAGTTTGATTGAAAAATTAGTTTATATAAAAAGAGTTCATTCAAATTTATTTAGTATAGAGTTCGTTTTCAATTTAAAAGTTAAAAGGATCTTAACTTCCATTTGAAATTCAAAACTTAAAAATTTAACACCAATTCAACAAATTAATTTTCAACAAAGTTATCTTTATCTAAAGACTACTTTAAATAGCTTATCTCTATAAAAATAATCTTTGTCCTTTTATAGTTTCAATTTAAAAATATAAAAAATGTTATAAAAAACTCAAACTAAATATTTTTTTAGCAAATTTTGTCTTTAAACTAATTAAAATAAAATTTATACATTTGTAATAAAAAAATTATTATTATTACTATTACCACTACTATTACTATTTTTATGTTATTCATTTAAAAAAATAAAAGTACTACTATGCGTGTACTATTACCACTATGTTTTTTAAGATTATATGTTGTTGTTGTATTATCTTTTATTTAATATTTAAATATATTTTATGATATTGAAAAAGATAATTTTATCAATAAAAAGATAATTTTAGATTCTTAATTTTAAGCTAATGAAAATTCTTTTTTTAAAAAAGCATAATATTTTCAAATTCAAATATCTCTAATCTTATGATTCAAATATTTAATATTTTTCAATTTAAAATTTATTATAATAATATTAACCTTTATCCTAAAAATTATCACGCGTGGCTTCTCAATAGTTTGTCACGTGGCTTCTTGTCTTACTTTTAGTTCTGCTATATATATATATATATATATATTGAGAGAGAGAGATTTCAACCATCAAAAGTAATTATGAATATTTCATTTTTTACATTTTCTATCTTCAAACTTCATATACATATCACAACTTTCCTTTTATTATGGCTAATGCTCCACAATATGTACCTAAAATAAAGCAATCATAATCAGACGATTTTATGATTTGAATTTACAAATATACATATCACAACTTTCCTTTTATTATGGCTAATGCTCCACAATATGTACCTAAAATAAAGCAATCATAATCAGACGATTTTATGATTTGAATTTACAAACATTATCTTATCAAATTGCTCAACTTCATCATCATCTTCAATTTCTTTTGAAGTTTAGTTTAATTTCTCAACTTTTTCAATTTTACTAAATTAAAAATCGACGAGTTACGTTATTGAGGGAAGTTGTTCGTACAAAAATAAATTGAAACATCAAAATGACCCTGTCAAGATGAAGAAGTTAAGAAAGTTGCTCGTACAAGCTCTAAAAAGCTCGTTGCTAAATCTTCAAGTAAGAAAAAAGTGAAGATACATCATGACTGTGTCTTCCAAGGTTATAGTGCTTTTGTTGCTGAATTTACATTTTTTGTCAATTTATATATTCTTATACATTGTAATATAAGTGTGAGTTGTTATTTCATCCCTATACATAACTTAGTTGTGTATATAGTTGAAGACGCCTTTTTGAGAATTGTCGTTATTTCACATCCTTATACATTACTATATAATATATAGTAATCTATCTAGGCTCATTTCTTTTAATATGATACTTACCCCAGTTATGTACTATAAGGGTTGGGTTCACTGTTGTCATATTTTTTAGATTTGTTGTTATTTCACCCCATATACCTATGTAATGTATATGGATTTATTCCATCTAATCTAATGCATAGCATAGTTATGTATAAGGATGGGGTTCATTGTTGTCATGTTCTTCAAATTTTATAGGAGTCTATTCTTTTTGGTTTTAAATTTTTCATACTTACGTAGTAAAATTTTCTTTATCTATAGACTAGGTAGTAACATTTTTCGTAGACTTATGTAGTAATTTTTTTTTTGTACGAGTCTTTTTTTCGTTTTAAAATTTTTTATATCTCTTTATTTTATAAGAGTCTTTTTTCTTTGGTTCTGAAATTTTCTAGGTGATTTATGTGGTAAATTTTCTTTTAGAAGTATATTTTTTGAAAAATTTATATAATTAAGGAATTTATTAATCACATATTAATAAGATACAATCTTGAATAATTATTAGACTTGATTTATTTCCTTAAATATCGTTAAGCCAGTTAGATATGATACATAAGATACTTATTTATTGTAACGTTTATTTATGAATATGAACAATTAAAATTTGGGAGAAAGAATTTATTAAAAAAATTGAAATAAAGAATAATTAAAAGAAATTAATGGGATTTATGAAAATTGACCAAATTATAACTCTATCCCTAGTTAAGCGAGGTGTTGAAAAGTAATTTTGGATGGATTATTCATTAACTTAATGTCGAAAAGTAATTTTGGATGAATTATTCAACAACTTTTAATTCGTTTAAATTTAACTCAATTCTCATGTTTACCTCGTCCTTCTGTTCTCTGTGTACCTTATAATATTATACCGAAGTCACATTATATGTCGAGACAAAGAAGAACAAGGTGCAATGGAGATGGAACATGGTCACTAAGCACAATATGGTATAGGTAGGGACTAATTAAGCACAATATGGTATATGGTGGTGGTTAGGGCTAGGACTGTTCAAAATCGAACAGTATCCAATAAGTCATCTGCGAAATTGACTTATTGGTTTATTGGTATTGGCTTATCGGATAAACGATTGGTGAACGGATTGAAATTTTTTAATTAACGGCTTATTGGAGTGAGGGTGGATTACACAATTTTCTTATTGAATAAACCGTTAACCCGTTAATAATTACCTTATATACTTATATTTTTTCACCTAGATATATAAAGTTCATATTAATTTATATTATTATAAAATATAAACTCAAACCTAATGCATCTATATTCTAACCAAAAGGTCCATTCCTAAATCCTAACTAACCCTTATATAATTATGTGAAGTATTCCTATTAGAAATTTAGTGAAGTGTTTACACTTTCTAGTGCTAGGATTTTATTTGTATTTTTTGAAGCTCACCGTTGGCTTTGAATTCTACAGAGATGACCACTGAAATTGCTTGATTGCTTCCCTGTTGGTAAAAGTAATTTTCAGAACAACATTTATTTATGATGATCGAGGATCAAGGCTGCAGTGAATGATGTGGTTAAGAAAGCATTGGGTGAAACTTTATTTATGAAAAGCTTTTGCTGGAATCCTTGTGTAATTCATGGAAAAACAGTTCAAATTCCAATCCTATAGAGGGTGCCACAAACTATTAATTTGTTGTAATGTATGTCACTTTTGTTTCAAGAATGTCATAACTTAGGCCGACTTTATTGTATGGGACGGAGTGTTAGCCTGTTAAGAAGGCCCAAATGCAGAAAATGGAAGTGGTGAAAATGAAAATACTTCGGTGGATGTGTGGGTGCACTAGAAAAGATAGGATTAGAAATGAGGTTATTCGAGATAAGGTGGGAGTGACTTTGGTAGAAGCCAAGATGAGGAAAGCGAGGTTGAGATGGTTCGGTCATATGATGAGGAGGGGCTCGGTGCGGAGGTGTGATCGAACGGTTGGCTAGGGATAGTTTTAAGCGAGGTAGAGGTAGACCGAAGAAATATTGGAGGGAAGTAGTTAAACATGATATGGAGCTGCTCCAACTTACCGAGGACATGACCCTAGATAGAAAGTTGTGGAGGAGGCGGATTAGAGTAGAAGGTTAGTATGAGTTTAGGATGTTGTATCTGTTGAGCTGATACTATATGAAAGAAGTGTGAATGAAAAAATGGAGAGTAAAATGGTGGAGGGAAGGAGACACTAAAATGGAAAGTGTACTCCCAAATTAGAAAGTTTACTTTTTCTCCTACATTGGTGGAAGAAGAGAACTTGGAAGTGTTTATAATCAAGAACACTTTATAATCAAGAACACTTACTCCACATAATAAGTGAGGCGAGAAATAAGAGATGCCTCGCGCCATCGTCGCTGCTCGCTCAGCTCGGTTTCAGCTTCGGCTTCGGATGAACTGATGCTTCAGAAAGATGTAATTCTTCAATGAAACGATACACTGATTCACGAAATGACATGCCTCTTCGGAACAGACACACTGTTTGGACGAATGGACATGAATTTTCAGAAAAGGTTACACCTTTTGAATGAACTATTGCCACTTTACAGAAAAGGCATCTTGTGGCTATATAAACCTGCTTTCATCCACAAGTTTTGGTACGAAAAATTTTAGAATAAAAAACACTCTTCTTGCCTTAAAAATATTTTGTGTGATCACTCAAAACGTTCAGTGAGTTCGAAGATATTCCAATTGTTTGAGGTACCGCTAAAATTGGTTTGTTTGGCCATTTTATCCTGGGAGGAAAATTCCGTAATCTCGGGTACAGTGAGGGAAATTATTTCCTTAAGGAAAGTCCGTGAATTCGGGTGACTTGGCCATTTCTGTTTCATCTTGATTTCTGAAAATAAAATACACTTCTAAGAAAGATCACTTTGATCTTGTGTTGAGAGTATTTTTTTTATACTTTATTGAGTTCTTGTTTTAAACTTGAACTAGTTGAACTTGTTTTTCTGTATATACAGTTCTGTGGCCCCGTATAAGGAAATAACAGTATCTTTTGTTGTATTACTTGGTGTATTTTGTTTATGGTAATATTGGATTTGTTGATTTCTATTGTATCTTGTTCTTTTACTACTCCTTGTATGGACTGTTTTATTTTAGTCGGGGGTCTATCAGAAAAAATCTCTCTATCTCGCATTTGAGTTAGTGGTATGAACTGCGTACACTTATCCTTTTCAGATCTCTTTTGGTGAAAATATATCGGATATATTATTGTTGTTGAAAAAACATAAATTAGTTATTGATCAATTGTGTTGCTAAACAATAAAATGCATCGGTTATTCTATATAACAATAGTTTAGTGTCAGCTACTAACAATTTGGCCATGATGTGGTAGGTAATTGTTTTATTTTTTTAAAGAGAAAAGATATTATTTCCACCCCATACTATACAATAAAAGTTTAAGCTACATCTAAATTATATAAGTGACCTATTACACACCTTAACTATGGCTGTCAAGTGGGCTGGGCTGGGCCAACCCGAAACTGGCCCGTGTTATTTAACTGGGTTGAGGGCCGGGTCGGGTCCGGGTTGAGGTCTAAGTGGGCCGGGTCGGTCCGGGCCCAACAGTAAAAAAATCAAAAACCACCCTAACCCGGCCCATTTAACCTAACACGGTCAAACCCACCTAAACCCGATCAAACTCGTTTAAAAAACCAGTCAAACCCGGTCAAAAATATAAAAAAAAAAAAAAATTCAATATACATTATATATACCCACCTATATACATTATAAATACGTTAAACAATATATATACACTATATATATAGTATATACTACATTAGAATTTAAAAAATATATACACATATACACAATTACACATATATACGCACCATCCAAATATATATGTACTACTTTAAACTTTAAAGTTTAAATAAAATATACTACAATACATATATATATATATATATATATAATTGTATATATATACACATGTATACATTAAATATACACGTCTATAGAAGATTTATTCACATATATACACTCTAATCTATGTATATGTAATACTTTAAATGAAATATACTATAATATATAAACATTACAATAAATATTTGTATAGTTATATACTAATTTATAAACATATACACATGTATACGTTAAATATACACGTCTATAGAAGATCTATTCACATATATACACTATATTCTATGTATATGTAATACTTTAAATCAAATATACTATAATATATATACATTACAATATATATTTGTATAGTTATATACTAATTTATGAAACATATATACATGTATACGTTAAATATACACGTCTATAGAAGATCTATTTACATATATACACTCTATTCTATGTATATGTAATACTTTAAATGAGATATACTACAATATATATACATTACAATATATATTTGTATAGTTATATACTAATTTATGAAACATATACGCATGTATACGTTAAATATACATGTCTATAGAAGATCTATTCACATATATACACTCTATTCTATGTATATGTAATACCTTAAATGAAATATACTATAATATATAAACATTACAATATATATTTGTATAGTTATATACTAATTTATAAAATATATACACATGCATACATTAAATATACACGTCTATAGAAGATCTATTCACATATATACACTCTATTCTATATATATGTAATACTTTAAATCAAATATACTACAATATATATACATTACAATATATATTTGTATAGTTATATGCTAATTTATAAAACATATACACATGTATACGTTAAATATACACATTTATAGAAGATCTATTCACATATATACATTTTATTCTATGTATATGTAATACTTTAAATGAGATATAATACAGTATATATACATTACAATATATATTTGTATAGTTATATACTAATTTATAAAATATATACACATGTATACGTTAAATATACACATTCATAGAAGATCTATTCACATATATACACTCTATTCTATGTATATGTAATACTTTAAATGAAATATACTACAATATATTTGTATAGTTATATACTAATTTGTAAAACATATACACTTGGATACGTTAAATATATATGTTTATAGAAGATATATACACACCATTCAATATATATGTACTGGTTTAAATAAAATATATACTACAATACATATATATATATATATATATGTATTTATATAGTTATATACTAATTTATAAACCAAATACATAACGTATACAAAAATATACTCATCATTAGAAGATATATACTCACATATATATATATACCATTCAATATATTCACTACTTTAAATAAAACATACACTACAATATATATATATATATATATATATATATATATATACTAATTTATAAAATATATACACATGTATACGTTAAATATATACTACTTTATATTTAGAAGAGATACACACACATATATATATACCATTCAATATATACACTACCTTAAATAAAAGTATAAAACATATGCTGCTTAATATAATAAATTAATAATACTTGAAAGTAAATTAATAATGTATTAAAACTAAGTTTTTAATTTCAGTTTGTGAAATTCAAAAAAAAAAAAAAACCTTAACTGGGCCGGGCTGGTTAATCGGCGGGCCCAAATTGGGTTGGGTAAGGGCTGGGTTAACCGGGCCCAAATCAAAAACCCAACCGGACCGGGACACGGACCCCTAAAGCCCTTGGGCTTACCGGGTCGGGTCAAATCGAGCCGGTTTAATTATGTAGGCCGATGTGGGCCGGTTTTAACCGGTCCGTTTGACACCCTTAACCTTAACTATATAAAAGTGATATTATTACCTCCCCGCGACCTCCATTCTAAGGCGCGTGTGTTACACTTATTTTTAGCGCGTCCAGCCTATTAAATAACAAAAGTAAACGGCTAAAAACATTAAGAGAAAAGACATCGTTTCCACCCCAACTGTAGTCGAAAAGTCGAATCCACACCTAAACTATATAAGTGACCTATTACATACCTTAACTATAAAAAAGTGATATTTTTTACTGACATGATGCTGACGTGGCAGCGCGTGTAAAACATTACACCACATGCAAGTGGTGGTAACCTGACAGGGTGTAAATAGTTTCACTTTTTTATAGTTTAGGTGTGTAATAGATCACTAATATAGTTTAGGTGTGGCTTCGACTTTTCGGATATAGTTTGAGGTGGAAACGATGTCTTTTCCCTTTTTTTAAATGATTTAGAATGCATGCATTTTTCTCACAGATTGTTCTGGATGCCTACATTTCACGTCAGATAATGGAGAAAGTGAGGCAATATTATATCACTTTATATTCGCATGTTGCAATCGAGTACCATGATATTATTTGCGCTTCATCCTTTGGAAAAGCCGATCATAATTAGTACTTATAAAACAATTCTAATTTCTTCAAGTAAGACGTGTTTTTCTGTTGACGTTGGCTGTCTATGAAAATATATTGGAGTCTCAGGTAGAGTAATATTCATTTAAATTAAAAGTGAGATATGGAAAGGACTTCTTTCTATAGTAAAAAGAAATCAAAGGATGTGGTGCTTTTCCCTCGAAGGGTCCAAAACACAAAGACAAATTAATCGGGCTTCAACACAAAAATAGCTAAAAAAACAACACTAAAATTTGTGTGTGGAACTGTGGATTCGCTTACCAATTTGTACCGTACGTGTGAAGGAGATTAGACCGGCCAAGCGATTGAATATTTTGCTGTTGGCTAATATATATGACACATTTAGAGCTGCCAATATGGGTTAGGCCCGTTGGGTCGGGTCAGATAGACATGTAATTTGATGGAGTTGAAATTTAGTTTTTGCAACCCATTTAAGAACAGGGTTTTTTAATTCGACCCGTATAAGTCCATGGCCCGTAGGGGTTGAGCAATGTGGATTGGGCTAACCTGTGGACCGGCCCGTAAGTCAAATACATGCAACTATTTAGATTGCTTATTAGTATTTTTATTTGGTTCGAAGGCATGTCAAAAGTTATTTAATTTCACTATTAAAAATATTTTTTTGGGGTGTTGGAGACTTGATTAACATGTATTAACACTATGTAATATTGTCTGGTAATATTTATGTTTATTAACATTTTAAAATTAAATTATAAAATATAATTTTTTTAAAAGTGCACTGACCTGTAAGGACCGCAATCCACAAAGTAATGATGTGGACTTGGTGTTTTTTGGCTCATCATTTTAATGGGTCAGCCCGGTCTGACCCGTCAAACTCAAAGCGCGTGTGAACTAGCCTGGATGGGTTGGGTCGATCCGTATTGACAGTTCTAATCACATTCATGAAGATACACACGTGAAAACTACCAACATTAAATTAAATATTTTCTCCTAGATCAAATTCACATAAATTGAACATGATATTTTCAAACTACCTTTTTTTTTAAATAAACAAAATAATATAGGAAAATGCAAAAACAACGAGAATTTTGCGTCTTTATCCACGGCATGATAATAAAAGAACATGATTAAAATAGCAATTAAAAATTGATCTTGTGGGTGTCAAAATGACAAAAGCAAGTGTAGCCTCATCATTCTCCAATAATAATACATAGTCGATTCTCAACTTGTAGTAATTAAAATATACTAATAAGCAACATAATCAGATTACGTGAAAGACGAATTATTTGTTGTTTAATTAAAAGAACGTCAAAGACCAGAGCTGAATAACAGAGCCAACTTTGCTCAAACACACTGCTACATCTATCAAATTTAATGCATAAATACAATTCGTCCAACCTTTCAACTTTCGACCGTCTATATGACTGGTCATTTTAAGCATGACCCTAAGCATGTGCAAATTACTTCCTCTATTTTATTTTACTTGATACATATATTAAAAATAAATATTTCAATTTACTAATCTATTTTGCAATGCAACATAATTTATTTACTTTTTTATATTATTTTTAATATTAAATAACTACATAAAGTAATAATAATTTAATTTAAAGTTTTCGAATTATCATTAATAAAATTAATCTAGTAAAATATATTTCTAAGTAAATTTTTTTTAAAGGATGCATCAAGTCAACGAATAGATCAAATAAAATGAAATGGATTGAATATATATGACAGCATAAATGGTCCAAACTGACACACAATAGAACTTATCAAGATTAGGGGTGGGCATATTTTGGTTTAAATCGAAAAAATCAAAAAATCAAATCGAAATTTAATTTTGGTTTCGGTTTTTTGATTTTTCGGATCGAATTCGATTTGTAATTTTAAAATTTCGGTTTTTCGGTTTTAAAAAAAAAACCGGTTAAACCAAAAAATCAAAAATTTATAAATAAATAAATAATATATATATATATATATATATATATTTTATTATTATTATTATTATTATATATATTATTATTATTATTATTATTATTATTATTATTATTATTATTATTATTATTGTTTTAGTGACTCAAATATTTTATGGACTATTTTGGTGACTTTGGACTATTTTATGGACTATTTATGCAGAATGTATGTTGTTTCATGAATTGTTTTTATGAGTTTTGTGTTGTTTTGTAAATTATTTGTGCAAGGTTATATTATATGTAATGATTAATGACGTTATGTATTATGTTAAGCTTATGATTATCTCATTTCGTTTTATTCATGTTGAGTTATTTATAATTATTTATATTTGGGAATGGAAAACAGGTTTGAAAACAACTATTTTTCTAAAAAGCCCATCAATTTTAAATGTTCAGCTATGAAAAAGAGAGGCTAACTACTTTAATATTTCAAATCAAAATAAAATCTGAAATAACCGAACCAAATTTGTAAAAATCAAACCAAATCGAATTTAATTCGGTTTGGTTACGGATGTCATTTTTGTCAATCCGAAAATCGATAAACCGAACCGATATTAAGCAATCAGACCGAACCGACCGAACGCCCACCCCTAATCAGGATATCCAAATATAATATTCTAAGGATCTCGTTTGTTTAATATATAGATGTAGACACATAAATTTTATTGAGTTAAATTAATAATATAATATTTGAATTCAACGAACAATTAAACTCGACTACACAGTTAAATATGTATATTTTATTAAATTTAAGTCCAAGGTTCATTCTATTTTGAAGTTCAAATTTATGTCACGTGTCAAGATAACTTAGCATTCTTGTTAATTTTTAGACCGATAAAATTATCCCACATATTCAAGTAATGTGATAATACTAATTAAATTCAATAATCAGTCAAAAATTGTCAAATTTTCAAAATGACATGTTTTGACCAAATTATGAGCTACTTATCACATATCATTTGTGACAATCTTGATAACTTACCCGAACCAATTAAAAATGAGAAGCACTGACATCATAGCACTGCATTGCCCGAGATCTCTAGCGATCGAAATACATCTCTAGCTAGAGGGTCCGAAACATCGAGAATGCAACAAAAATTGACTCACAAGATTCATAAATAAAATTATATTTATGTCTTTTCTTTTATTGCAGTTAATTTTCAGGATTTGAAAAAGTGGGCATGATAACCTAACGTTTGTTGCTTTTATTAGTTAAATTTTTGATTAAACGAACTATAAAGGATAAACAACAAATAAAGATGATTTATACTTCTTAAGCAAATTGAACTATGATTTAATTGGCCCGTAAAGACGGACGGGCAGATTATAACTAAACCTTTTTATTGATTCGACTCATTTATAATAGGGAAAATTAACTATATAAACTTACCACTTAAAATGTAGCTCAACCGCCCGTAGAGTGACATGGTTGTTGCGGACCATTCAGCTCTAAAATGAACAGACCAATTTGCCAGCGGCCTAACGGGCCACTCAGTTCTTTTAGGCCCATTACGAGATATCTTGAAAAATGTTGGATCAATATTTAGGCTTTGAAATGTGAATTCGCAAAGTAAAAAAACATCATTAGATTGTATATTACAAATACATAATATAAGATAATTTTTACACATCATTTGTGAAGTGTTTCGCTATCTAAACTCAAGTTCATAATTGGAGTCTTGGCACAAAAGTAAAAAAATTATGGTCATGTGATCAAAAAGTCGATGAATTATAATTGTAAACTACAATCGCTACAAAACTTTAAGGTGAAACTGAGCGATAGACTCATTATTGTCCTGCCATTCCCTGGACTTTCGTGAGTAGCAAAAGCTGATTGCACTGGTTTGTCCTTTTTGCTCATCAGAATTTTGAATCTTATACTGATAATCAATTTTCATCCATTGTATGCCAAACGGAATACTTATTAAATAGATTTGATCTGAGTGTAGCAAAAGTTTAGTCGATGGCCCATTTGGTATGTTGAAAGCTGCTTTCACCCAAAAAAAAAAATTCTTTTTTTCCCAGCATAACACATGGACCATTTCTTATATCTGAACTAATATATGTGCTTTTAGCAGCAGATTGCACTTCATATTAAAAATTGAGATTTTTAAACTATAAATAAATACACATTAAGAACAATTTAATCTTTATTTGTTACTATGCATAATCAAAGTAAAATTACTTTTTAATCATGTATAATCAGTGAGTAGACTTCTATACACCAGATATATATTGGAGATTCTACAAATTGTTATTGCTAGATCGGTGAAAATCTTATCAATCGATTGGTCAAAATGTTAAGATTCCTTAAATTGTAATTTTTAAAAAATATAACAGAAGCCGCGTTGTTTTTCTATAAAATAGGTAAAAATAACATAAATCTCAACCTTATTAGAATTATTTACACTCTCTCCCACTTTCTTAATTAGTTTACTCTCTCTCCCGATTTATATACATAATAAGACCAACATATACATAGAAACCTTTGTATATGACAAGACCGACATATACATAACAAGGCTAATTCATATACATAACGAGTATGACAAGGCCGACATATACGTAACAAAACCTATTCATATACATAACAGGGCCGACATATACGTAACAAAGTCTATTCATATACATAACAGGGCCGACATATACATAAAAAACTATGTATATGTATTTTTAGAGAAAAAGAATTTTTGTAATATGTTTGGAGAAATGGAATTTTTTGTGATGAAATTTAAGTTATGAATTTATGTAATTTTTAGTTAAAATAGTTGTGAACAATTGAACTGTCAAGATTACGGATAAAGCATCGTAGTTTTTTGGAATATTATTGATAAATAAATGGATTCCAAATCTTGGACAAAAACGATAACATACTAATTAATTAGCGAAGCTTTGATTAGAACATTCGGCTATACTATTATTTTATAGTAAAACAATCAGAGAGAACAATTAAATATTACTTACAAGATTGTTAATCACTTCCACCCAAAAAAAAAAAGCCATCTGTAAGTGGTGGACCTAACTACGTGTTGCTGTGGTATTTATTTATGTATATTTTTATTGTTTCAAACTTAGGTATGAACAAGTCAATTTCAATGGAAATAACAAAACAGCATTGTTAGTTTATTATTAGTACTTTTGGATGCATGCTAATCTTAATAATATCAACAAATTTTTTCTTGTAGTTTGTTTATTTTACCAAACAAAGCTGTAATATTACTTTTCTTTATTGTAGCTACAAATTAACTAACAAAACAGAAAAGATTTTTATTTAGATATATCGACAAAATCCATCATTGAGTTAATCAAAATTACACATTCTAACTATTCAATTTTTAGATGAGTTGAATTTGCACCTGTCAAAATGATTGAGGCAATAAATGAATGAAATTACACGCTCAAACTTAAACGAGTTGAACGAATCATATTTTCATGAGCTAATTTTATCACACTACTATCAATATACTAGCATAGACAATACATCATTTCAATTTTTTTTTTTTCAACTCTTGGTAAGCAGAATGACCTAAGATACAAGTTGGTAATATTATTTTGGCCGTGGACTTCCAAGTTCGAAGAACCTGTTCATATTTTTTTTCAAATTGTAATAAAATGAAAGCTATCCAATTCTAGCTTAATAAAAATAATTTACGTACTTGAGTACTAACATGCCATAACTTATCATTATAGGAGTAAATAATTAATCATTACTTCCCCTATTTCTAAGTAAGTGTTCTTTTTTTGTTTGAAATATATGCTTTAATAAATTACTCACTCCTAGAAAATTAAAAATAATTTTATCAACTTACTCTAATTAAAGTTTTATCTCGTTTTTAGTTGACAATAATTACTATATTTAAATTCAAAAAAATATTAGAAAGATTATGATCAAAATATTCTTATAGATTTAAAGATATACTTATTTAAAAATAAGATTACAGTCCAAAAACATACTTATAAAGAAATAAAATAAAGTAATAAGGTCAAAATGAAGTTCATTAATATGGATACATGCCCATTTGGCCATAAAAAAATTTCTCTTTTTTTCGGATTTTTTTTTCAATTTTTTGACTTTTCCGAAATTGTGGTGTTTGGCCATGAAAATTTTAAAAATTATTCCGAAGTTGGATTCCAAAAAGTGAAAACAAATTTTTGTTGTTTGCACAATTTTCTACTTCCATTTCCAACTTTCATTATTATTACATATAACCTCGATTTTTAAATTTTTACTCAAACCCCTCTTATAACTACAACCAACCACCAAGGAAAAAATTGTTATTTATTTTCTATGGTACAACATCATTTTTAATTGTTACAGATATTCTAATCTCCTTTTCTTCTTTTAACCAAAATTTACTAACGTGAAGTAAAAAATAATAAATGACAATCTATGACGGAAATATATCAACTTTTGTTTTGAATGAACTATATTATAGAAATATAAGGCCTAGTACATTATATTATTAAAAAATGAGAAATTTAATATTTTTTTTCTTGTCATTCTAATTTTCTGTATATGTCATATAATGGCTATGATGATTTTAATAAATTATTAAAAAGTGATCAATAAAGTCGCATATCAAACATGATATAACGATCCATATTGACGATTACCTTATTTTGGTTTTATGAATTTTGAACAGAGACGAGTGTGGTAATTAGCTTAACAAAAGTTTGTTCTCTTTACCAAAAAAAAAAAATATATATTCAAGGAAAATCAATATCATCAATAAAGAAAAAGCAAAAAATTAGCACTAATCTATTCAGAAATAATTCATCCGTAATTTTTTTTTAAAATATCAAATTCAATAAAATAATTAATTCAAGTGAAAGTAATTAAGAATTTTCATCAACAAATTTAATAATATATAAAATATATTTATATCCATCAATCATATTTATCAAAATATATTTTCTCTATTCAATCGATTATGGTTAGATAAACTTATTTAGCTCGTGCTTGTGATATTTTTATTCAAATTTTAGAAGAATAACAATCATAATAATTAGTTTGTTGTTAATTATTTTATCAATTGAAGACATATAAATTATTTTCTCCACATTTGGTTGTATGTTAGTAGGTAAATTAGCAGTTGAGTGATTTTGATAATTTTTAAAAGTTGAGGGCATAAAATCATATTTAAAAAAGATTTTTCAAAAGTCTAAAAAAAATTCAAAAAGACATGGTCAAACATAAGTCCAACTCCAACTCCGGAAAAAGGTAGTTTTCATGGCCAAACGGCTACTTAAGTTAACCAAAAAATGATGTGTAAACAACAGAAATCTCATGTAATATGAAAGTATTTACATAAAATCCCTTTAGATTTTCTCCCTCCCGATTTTACTAAATATACTCATGTACTCATACATTCGTAGCTTTATTATACATTCGTATGATGAATGATAAAAAAAAAAATTCCTACAATTAAGGAAAGAGAAATCAGAAAATATATTCCTATTCCTTAAATTACGACATTACATACCTAATTAAATATTGTATGAGTTAATATAGGCACTGAAATTTAAATTTCAAAAATAACTCCTAAACATTACTGTTAATATTCATCATTGTTGGAATACGTTTTTGAGGGGAAAAAAAATCGGCTTCTTCTTTCTTTCATCGCTGTTGAAATACGTTTTTGAGGAAAAAAAATAATTGGTTTTTTTCTTAATTTCTGAAAAAAAAAAAATGAACATCTCCATATTGTTGCATCATTCCGGTGTCTGAGAGTCGGAAATCAGTTATAAATCATACAAAAGTGATGCCATTATTGTTTCTGAAAGTATTAACTTTCTGAAATTGGTTGCGACGATAGCGATGGAATTGAATGTTGACGAGGTTCGAAAAAAATTAAAATTAAATACATCGTTGATGGTAATTCTTCTATAATGATCACAAGGAATGATAATGAAGTGAAGGTTTACATAATTTTTTTTTATTATACTCCATTCTTTAATTCGCTTAAAATCAATATGAACATCCCCATATCAATATCGGAGATGGCAAAACATACTGCAGCATGCTCGCTGAGGATATAATTAAGGTTGCTTTTAAGGATTATGAAACGAAAAAGGCGGCAAAATTCAGTGACCATTCAGGAAATGCATGCGACTTATGATTGATTTATTAGTTGAAGAAATACAAGGCTTGATTTCGTGTAAGAAACTCCATCATAAGAGTGACAATAAGGCATATGTGTATGTAAGGTCCCTTGAATTCTCATTAGTGTTAAATTAGCTCATAAATCAGTTTGTAACATAAATCGTGAACAATTAAGTTGCATTTTTCATTTTGTTTTATGTGTATGATTATAGATTATACGTTAGTGTAAATATATGATACACTCACAAAGTATTAAATGTAAAATTCCTTAACCGTATGCTAATAATATATGATATTGTATTATACTTCGTACATATATATGATATTAATTATTTTCATTATTTTCTATCAAGTCTTGAACGTATAACAACACGTATGATGTTATGTAATGCATAAATTTAAACGTATGAGACACTTGTTCAATGTATCATTATCATATAACACAATTTACCTACCGGTAAAAACACAATGTGTTGATATACAATAACACATTAAACTGTATTTTTTTTATATGTTATATATAATAAAATGTAAGGCAAATTCATTAACTACCAAACTATATAGTAACAGTACAATATAGTGTAACTTATTGCAAAACAATTCTTCAAAAAGATATATATGTATAGGAACAATAAGGACATCCGCACAATTTGAAGATAGCACCAAACTGATATTATACAAACTGAAGACATTTACAAATGTAAATTAACATCCAACAAGAATCATTGTAACTGTCTAACATCAACTACAAAAATAAAAATTAGATGTTTCAATCCCAACTATTATAAAAAGGTGCTACGAAGAAAACTATTCCTTGGCCGAGGAGGATCGTCATTATCACTTGTGGACCCTTCGTTGTCCTTTGTCACTTTGTAATGCCATAATAATGAAGCATGGCGTGCACGTTGACTTTCAGCATCAAAACCACATTAATGCACATTATACAATCTGCAGACATACACAAAGTAAAAGATATGCACAATATCATAATGTATAAATAATCAGAATGTATAACATGACGTTATACAATCATCATACATTCGCAAAGTAAATGGTATTCAATATGCATACATTCACAAAGTAAAATGTATGCCAAATATCATAATGTATATAAGATCAGAATGTATAATGTGACATTATACAATCTGCATACATTCACAAATTAAATGGCATTCAATATTCATGTTCCTTTTCATGTACAATATCCCTCAAAAATACCTCTCCAATCTCCGTTTCAGCAATCGCTCCAACATCCAATTCAAGAAGCACTTTGTACAAGGTGCTCACCTCCTATCTCAAGCCAAATCCGCCACCTAGCATCAACACCAACTTCCTCTTCATCATCTTATTCCCTCGCTAAATTAGCGGAAGAGCAAGCCGATTTAGCGATATCGGCTTATTTTGATGTCTTTGTTATATGCAATTGGATTACAAAAAAATTGAAATAATTTTTAATTTGAAAAAGCTGAAAAAAAGAGCAAAAAATGACTTGATTTGAAACTCTCCAGATCAGATTAGCTTGATTATAGGCGTAAATAAAGGAACACAAATATAGAGCAAATAATGGTGCACAAAATATGGAGCAAAAAACTTATTTTTGTATGTATGAGAGGATGAGAGAGAAAGTAAAAAAAAATAGGGGATTTCAGTAATTGGTTTGGGATTTATGTAATTATTTTTTTAATATGAAATTTTATGTAATAAGGTAAAGTTAGCTTATATATATTAGTTATGTATATGTAAATTTTTCAAAAGGTCTATGATTACTCCACCAATAAAGTTTGATTATTTTACTATGGGCCTCATGCACCATATGAGGCCCTATTATTTTGACACATCAATTTTATGGGTCCACCAATCAAAATAATTGCCACTTCCTTTCTCTCCTTATTCCTTTACCTTTTTATTTTTTTAAGACAACTCATCTTTTTTACTCTTTTATTTTAGAGTTAAATTTTTATTTATTATTTTTTTGTCCTTTTTTATCTTTACTTTATAATTTTTCTCGTGTTCATGAAACTAATCTAATTAATTTTTTTTTCTTCCTAATTTTTATTTGTAGATATTTGCAACCAAATCAAATTTATGTGGTATTTTTTTTGTTTAAATTTAGTTATGTCATTTTTCTATAAGTTCATTTTTTTAAAAAATGTCTTTTTTCATTTTCTAAAAAAAAATTAATTTTAATTTTTTACATGATATGTTTAAATCATAAAAGTTAAAGAATACTTGAATATAGTTTATGTATTTTTAATTTAAGACCAATTAAGAGTCCGTTTGGATAGAATTAAAAAATAACTTTTTAATTTATGTGTTTAAAAGTTGAAAATAAGTGTTTAGAAATTAAACAGATAAATGTTTGAATAGAAGTGTTGAAACTGAAAAAAGTTGTGGATGTGCTTGGTAAACAAGGGTTGTTAAACACTTTTTTATTTAAGATTTGTTTATTAAGTACATCCACAATTTTTCAAAAGTTGTAGGTGAATATTAAGATTTGAACGATTGAAAAACTGGATATTTAAATTGAAGAATTTCTAAATAATTTTACATGTGGTTATTCAACTTTGAGTTTATCATACAAAAATAATTTTCTTATATATAAAGCTATTTAATTTTTAAATTTATCAAACATAAATCACTCTTTTATTTATTTATGACATAAAATAAAAGTCATCCAATTTTAAATTAACAAATAAAACTTATATTTTTTTTTTATTTCTAAAAGGTATTTATGTAATGTACTATACAAATGAATATATTACTAAGAGTAAAAAGGTCAAATTGTATTTCTTAAATACGAGAGGGATTATGAAATAAAATGGCTTGATAGAACAAAACTATTAAAAGGTTGTTCAATTATTTTTTATTAATTTTATTTTTATATTTTGTCCTTGTAATAATAAAAAACGAGGTTGATTACGTTTTTGTAAGGACTTAAGAAGATTTTAAGGTGCAAAAATTCATAAATGATTAGATAATTTTGCTAAGTTGAATGGTAATTTAAAGAATTAACTCAACGTATAGAAATCTTAAGTTATAAAGTTTAAAATTTAAATTTAAATAAATTGAGAAAAAAGTTCATATCTTTTAAATATATCAAAAAATACTTAAAAGAAATAGGCGTAATTTAGATTAGTATTAATTCATTTTGCTAAAATTTAAATTAGCCATCCATTTACCTGTTTAATATTTATAAAAAGTAGCAAACAAAGAAGAGGAAAAAGAGTTACACGAAAGAAAAATTGAAAAAAAAAAAGGAGCTAATGACGAAAGCAAAATGCTGACAAAAGACATTTGTCACAAATATATGGTGACCTCTCACAACTATTATCGGTTGTGTCCCATCCATTGTAAAATTTCCCACCAACTATCCATTATCTGGACAATGGACAGTCAACAGGGCAAGTCTTTCGGGAAATATGTGTTGATGCGCCTATTTTTTTTTTCATTCGTTTTGAATTATATTAATTTAATATCTCTTGAAAGCAAAATATGCAAGTAAATGTGGAGGAGAGAACAAATATAATGCATAGAATTTTATGTTGGAATTGTTTTTTCTTCAGTAGCTACCATACAACTTATAAATCGTGTATGGAGTATTATTGTATACAACTGTCTTGAAGAGCAACCAAAATACGGAATCGAATAAGTCCACCACCTGCTTTATTTTATTTTTTCTCACACGTCTTTGCAGTTTGCACTCATGTTTTTTCTTAATTTTAGTATAAACGTTATCCTATTAAAGCCAAGAAGACGAGGTAAATGATTACCGTTTCAGTTTCCTTCCCCAGAACCATCTTCTTCTAACAGTGGATGTTACTGGAATAACTAGTCATATCACAGAAAAAAACACTCAAAACCAAACAAGAATTATCTAAAGTTGAAAAATTGCCGTCCCAGAAGTTAGACAGTCATGTCCTACACTAAACCAAAAGCAATTCCTCTTACTGTTGCAGTACTTTCCTTGCTGTTAGTGTCTGCAGTCTCAGTTTCTTTCGTTAATGGGACTTCTGTGGTTGATGGTAAGCCATTGTTTTTAACTTGAAGTTGTGATTTTTTGCTAAATGGCTGTTAATTACCTAGGCATGTTCTTGGTTTTTGCCTAAAAGTTGTAATCTTTTTTAGTATATGGAGTTGTTAGTTACCTAGGATTGTTCTTGTTTTTCCCTTAAAATTGTAAGTCTTTTTAGTTAATTACCTAGGATTGTTCTTGTTTTTCCTTAAAATTGCAATCTCTTACTAATGAGGTCTCTAATTACCTAGGATTGTTCTTGTTTTTTCTTAAAAGTTGTAATCTTTTCCTAAATGGGGTTGCTAATTACCTATGATTGTTCTTGTATTTTCCTTAGAGTTGTAACCTTTCGCTAAATGGGGTCTCTAGTTACCTGGGGTTGGTCTTGTTTTTTGCTTAAAGTTGTAATCTTTTACTCAATAAGGTAGCTAATTACCTTGGATTGTTCTTGTTTTTCCCTTAAAGTTGTCATCTTTTACTGAATGTTGTTGCTAGTTACCGAGGATCAGTCTTTTTTCCCCTTAAAGGTGTAATCTTTTACTAAATTGGGTTGCTAATTACCTAGGACTAGGGTTGTACTTGTTAATTTACCCCACTCTTTCTTGTGAGTAGGTGTTGTGAGTGAGCCAATTTATGGCGTGGTTTCATCAGGAAGTAAAAGGTTTCTGGGGGAGAACAATGCGACTGGAAACTCATCTCTAGTACTGGCTGCTGAAAGAACCCATAGAAGAGATCCACTTGAGGATCGGAGTTACTATACTGGTGGATGGAACATCAGTAACGAGCATTATTGGGCTGTATGATTTCTTTTCTGCCCTTAATCCTATGTACTATGTGGAATTTGATTCTGATTTCTAAAATTGGTAACTTTCATGAAGGTCGGGTTAAAATCTTCTGTTTTAACATTGTTTTGGCTTTTTTTAGTGAATGTTCATATGCAGTAGCAATTTTGAGAAACGTAATTGTGCATTCTGAGGGACGAAATGTTCTTTACCTCCTATAGGAAATGGATGAGGATAGAGAGAGAAAACGACCCAAATATTTCTTGTACTAATCCTTGTACCATGCCTTGTTATTTTACTCTAAAACGCTTTAGGACTGTGGCATATGGAGGCTTCTTGACTTTACACCTACATATGGCTTTTTTGTAGGCGTTCTTTTATTCAATTGTAGGAGTTCTATTTTACTTTCTTACTTTTATGAGTGCTTTCACTTGAAGATGAACTTTTCATTCTAAACTAAATTTATGATTTTCATTTTGTTAGATTTGTTGTCAACTTCTATCGGCATGTTAACTTCACTTCAAACAAAATTTGTAGAATTTCTCAGGATGTTCTTTAATGCGTGCATGTATGCCTTGTTTTCAGTCATTTCTTCACTCGTTTCAGCTTTATATGGTTGACAGACTAGTAATTATCTGATAGATAAAAACTTTTGTTGACACAGTCAGTTGCTTATACTGGTGCCCCTCTTTTCATCATTGCTCTATTCTGGTTTGTGGCATGTGCCATTTGCTTGCTCCTAGTTTGTATCTGTTGTTGTTGCTGCCGAAGAGGTCGATATGGTTACTCTCGAACAGCTTATGCACTTTCTCTTACTTTTCTCACGGCATTCACCATTGCTGCAATGTAATCTCTCTCTCTCTCATATCGTTATAGTTACAAATCGATTCATTTTATGGCTTTGTCACTTATGTCCGCATTGGTATATCAGAATTGGTTCTGTTTTTCTGTATACTGGACAAGGCAAATTTCATGACGGTACAAAACATACATTAGATTATGTTGTACAACAAGCAAGATCAACAGTTGATGGTTTAAGGAATGTGTCAAACACCCTGGCTGTTGCCAAGCATACTGGAGTTAGTCAAATCTTTATACCGCAAAATGTTCAAAACAACATTGACAAGGTCGACGCCAAGATTAACTCTGCTGCTGAAACTCTTGAAAATGAAACTGAGAAGAACAAGAAGGATATCATGATTATCTTAGACTTTGTGTAAGCACTTATAGTTGAATTATTTAAGTCCTCTGAACTATACTGGTCTTGTGATGTATGACCAACTGCCATGCTGGTATGCCCTGCAGGAGGCGAATTCTCATCATTGTTGCTGCTGTAATGCTTGGTTTAGCCGCTCTTGGTTTCTGTAAGTTCTTTGTGCTTTGAAAGTTAGTAGTACATATTGACTGACAGCTATCTTTCCTTACTCTTGTTGACAATCTACTGCAGTGTTCTCTATACTTGGTCTGCAGGTTCTTGTATACATGTAAGTGTTATGACTAGAACAAATACTTCTCTTTATAACAACCTATTATACCTTTTGAAGTCTAAAGCACTGTTGTGGTTTTGCAGTCTAGTCATCATAGGCTGGATCCTTGTTGCCGTCACATTTATCTTATGTGGTTTATTTCTTGTTCTTCACAAGTAAGTTATACGTAGTTGTACTTGTTATCTTTTATATCATGCTTCTCCATCTCTGACGTTCGAACACCTACACGCTAACCTTCCAGAACAAAATAAATAAAAAATAGAAAAGACTAGTATAAAGAAGAAAACTATGCCCCTTTTGCACATCAAATCAATACGGCTTTTACACTGCCTCTACTAGATAGTGACTTTATGTTCTGAATCCTCTTTATGTAGTATTATCTTCAGCATATACAAATTAATAAGACCACAGCTTTTGTATTAATATTATAACATTGGTCTTTTATTTGCTATCACAAGAATGCATTCTTACGTGTGTTCTTTCAGGTTCATAATTCTTCAAAGTACAAACTTAATTTTTAGTACTGTGAGCTTCTTTTTTGTTTGTTCAGTTATATATTTCCAAAGTTTCTAACGATAGTTTTGTCTATCTAAGTGCAACGGGAGACACATGTGTGGCCATGGATGATTGGGTAAAACACCCATCGGCTCATACAGCACTTGATGATATAATCCCTTGTGTGGACCCGGCTACCGCCCAAGACACGCTGTCTCAGAGCAAAGAGGTCACCTACCAATTGGTTGGAGTATCTAACAGGATCATCACCAATATTTCAAACATCAATCCGCCTTCAGGTGTTGGTTACAACCAATCTGGTCCACTGGTCCCTAACCTCTGTAATCCATTTAATTCAGACAAGACGGACCGGAAATGTGCAAGTGGTGAAGTGGAACTTAGCAATGCTACACAGGTATATATCAAACAGTGAAGATAGATGCTCAAAGAGTTCTTGAGAAGTTTCTTGTTTACTAGGTGACACTTATGGTGGGTTAAAGAAATGACTTCACACAAGTCCTTTTCCATTATGTTAGGCATCATATCCATGTTTCAGAAACCTACTACCTATTTCAGTTCAAATTGAGGAAACAACCGTAATTGGGATTCTATTTCCAACGAATTATATGCTTCGTTTCTGTTTGATATCCCTCCCTGTAAAGTGTATTCAAGAAGTTCCATTGTATTAATGCAGGTTTGGAAGAATTATGTCTGCCAGGTTTCGGCAAGTAACGTGTGCTCCACTGTGGGCCGTCTTACCCCTGCTATGTACGACCAAATGACTGCAGTAGTCAATGTTAGCAACGGCCTGTATCATTCTGGGCCTTTCCTTAAGGAACTACTTGACTGCACTTTCCTTCGAGATACCTTCACTGTCATTCATGATGAACATTGTCCCGATTTGAGCCGATACAGTAAGTGGATCTACATCGGTCTAGCTCTAGTCTCAGCTGCAGTAATGCTCTCACTCATTTGTTGGGTACTATATGCAAGAGAAAGGCGTCACCGGAAGTATACCAAACTCGTTGATGCTACATATGGTCAAGAATCTAACGCAGGGAAAAGCCATGGGTGATTTTTCAAATATTTGAACCTCTTAAGACATTCGTTTGTTTTCCTAATAACAGTTATATCTGCAGTATTCCATGCTTTAAGTATGGCATATGAAGACGTGAACTTTCTATCATGTTTGTTTATAACAAGTCGATTAGGGACTTGTAGGGGATTCTTAGAAGTTATTCGTACATGATTGACGCTAGGATTGATGCAGATTGTTGCGTGTATACATACAGAACATGGACATCAAATTTTGTGTTTATATGACGCCCCTTACGTTTATTTCCTTAATTAATTTCGTGTGACTAATTGAGCAGAAGCAATTTCTTTAGCCTTAAAACTGTTCCAAGCATCTGTTCTTGTTAATATTGGCGGATTATTTTGAAGCTTGGAAGTTTAATACTGCAAATTCTTCAAACGTAAATCATAACTAATGCTATGTCCACATACATAGAAGTGTATATTTTGTTCCAGTTGAATAATATATCAAGGTCAAGATTCTGTTTCTGGTATAAGGGACTTGTTTTAAAAGTAATTCAGCAGATACATGTTTTTTGATTTTCCATCTGGTATACGGTATTCATATTGGAGCCCGACTCAGCAGATACATTTTAACAGCACTGAAAAAGAGTTATATGAGTAAATTTGAATTAATCGAGACCAAAATGGGGATATAAATAAATAAATAAATAAATAAATAAAAGAACCATATAGTGGTAAGCATGGTCGATCGCTCTTAATTTCTAGTTCATAGCCCATAGACATGCAGTGAATCTGTGAGCTTACTTAAATAAAGAAATAAAAAGGGAGAGATGTTGATTCTGTGTGCTCTCTTTCCCTGTTACACCATCATTTTTCAAGACAAGCTTCAGTAAAACACATGTTGGATCTATGTGCTTCCTTCTTTTTAAAAACAAGTTTTGTTAAGACTTAAATTATACTACTAATATATCGTGGTTAACTGATGAATACAACAACAACAAACTCCGTGTGTTCCCACAAAGTGGGGTCTGAGGAGGGTAAGATGTACACAGTCCATACCGTTACCTTCGAAGAAGTAGAGAGGTTGTTTCCGATAGACCTCCGGCTCAAAATAAAGAATCGTAGACAATGAGATGGATTACATAATAGAAGAAGGCGTAAGGAATAATAAAAGTAAATCAGAGCAATACAAAAATACGAGAGATAGTGCAACACGAAATAAGAGAATAGCAACAGAGAAATTATGAATGGGACACCCACGTATAAGTAACAAATACTCACAGCCATAGACACCTATGAACATAGTCCTAGAATTACTAACCTGACAACACAAGATCCCTCCTGCTGGCTAGCTACAACCCATACCCTCCCGCTAGCCTTCTATCCATATCCGCTACCTCCACACCTTCCTAATTGATGAATATATTACATAATTAATCGTGAGAACTACATATGCAAATTAGATGACACTATATATTATATGTCCATTGATTTGGTGTAAACATTAAAACGTGAGTAAGTTTTTGCTATTTGTTTTGCATCGGCTTAGCTACGTATTATTTCGTTTTCTTCTAAGAATTGACGTGTGAATATAATGCAACTCAAAGTTGGTCACCAACAAATATTTATGCAAACAAAATCCTAACTTAACGAATAATAGTGGTTAAATGATGGATACACTAAATTTTTGTTTGAGCAGTTTGAATTTGGTTCATCCAAATTTCGACAACTTGATTGTTACCCCTAAACACCATCCAATTTCAGGTTGAATATCCACCAAATCCCACTTGCTGTCTAGAAGCCCCACACAACCAAGTAAAGAATGATACTCCTGTTAGGATTTGTCCTAAATTTCTTACCTTACTTGATTCTACCAAAATTAGGTTTTACTTCGGATTTCGTGTAAAAAAATATCGCTTTCCTATTAGATTTCTATTAGGTTTATTGTTTCTTAGAGGAGGATACATAGTAATAACATAATATCATCTACAATGCAGGGGGAGATTTTCTACAAATAGGTTTTATGTTTTTCAATATAAGTTTTTTATGTGTAGGTTGTTTGATCAAACCATATTAATAATATATTTTTTTCAGTATTGTTTTTCTTTGTCGTCTGATTTATCGTTTCATAGTTTGCAACTGATAGCTTCCGCATGACGCCCTCTGGATTTCGAATCCAACAACTCCCTCCGCCTGATATCCTTTACTTTTTAATCTGTCACAAAAAAATATTGTCGTACTATAATTAGTAATAATTTAATTTTAAAATTTTTGTTTTTACCCTTAATGAAATAATTTATGACCATACAAATATTTAAGATTTGTTTTAGATCACAAGCTTCAAAAATCTTCCTTTTTCTTAAATGTCGTTTCAAGTCAAACGGTGTCATATAAAATAAGACGGATGGAGTAATAATAATTGTAAATTAGAAGGAAGAAGAAAAAGAACTATAAAGGATGCTCAAGTTATTCTTGCAAATCTTAGAGATATTTTGTGGTCTATGCTTTGAATGGAGCTAGGAGGGAAGAAGCTAATTATTAAGTAAATGGCCTAGATCAATAATTGCCAATAATTATTTTTAATTAGACAACAAATTCACTGGGGAATATCGTATTTGGAGCGCTATAGTGTCCTGCCATAATTTAAGCATTTTCTCATAATAAGTTTTTGTACTGGGAAAGTTGTTAGTTTGTGGCCAGAGGCGGACCCACATGGTGCCTCAAGGGTGTACGTGCATTCGGTAATTTTTTAAAAAAATTATATAGATACGTATATATATCCTACTAAAGTGTTAATATATTTAATTGTGCACCCTTAGTAATAAAACTTGGGTGGGTGCACTAGTTTGAAACTCAAATGTTGACGCCCTTCTAGCCCAACGTTGCGTGTTCGATTCCTGGTCGAGTTGCTTGATTTTTTTATTTTACTTCTCCTTTATATACATTTAAATCAATAGTTTAGTGTTCGTATCTCCAGAAAAGCCTCATTGATAAGGAAAAGTATACCTTATAAATTAGAACTTAAACTGCACATTAAACGAGGCAAGCGATCAACACATATTTGAGTTTTTATTCAAAACTTATGCGCATCTTTGACAATATTAGTGCACCCCCAGACTTCAAATTCTAGGTTCGTTTCTGTTTGTGGCTTAGCTTGGTGTCTAATATAATTGTTAATGTGTTATGCTTGCCAGTCTTCATGTTTAAGTATTAGATTATGTCTGCTTTTACAAGTAAATCCACCATTAAGCTTATAAAATCGATAGCAACATTCCAAGGGACCCACTAACTAAATCGAAATTGACATTTGATACAACTAATTAGAGCCCGTTTGGATAAGATTAAAATCTGGTCAAATCAGCTTTTAATGTTTTTTTTAAGTTTTTAAGAGAAAATTTGGCTATTAAGCTTTTTTAAGTTTGTATTTAGCAAAATGCTCAACCCTCTTCAAGTTTTTAATTAGCAAAATGATCTACTTTTACTTTCTCATTTGTCGGACGGACAGATAATAGATTTGTCTTAAAAATGGATTATCTCACTAAATAAAAAAACTTATGATCCATTTAATTAAATAATAGACTTAAAAGGTCTATTTAACAAAGAATCCCGTTTTTTAAGGTGTTTGGTAAAACTAAAAAATGCTTAAAAAAAGCTAAAAACTGCTTAAAAGAATCAAAAAGTGAGAAACTGGGTACCCCAACTTTTGTTTTTTAGATTAAAATTCTTTTAGGTTTCACCAAAACATTTACCTTTTTATCCCTTATATTTTCCTCCAATTCCAACAATATCCTAAACTTGTAGCCCTTAAATGTATAGTTTTTTTCTTTTTCTATTTGCGGCTTCGCTTCATCTCTTTCCTCCAATTTCCTCTTCATCTTTCTTCTTTGTTTTCATCGAATCCATCATTAATCGAAGATTTGTTCAAAAATTTTGTTTTAAAATTAAAAATTATAAATAATTCACCTTATTTATGGTGTTAATAACTTTAAGGACATTTAAGTCACTTAACAACTAAAAGTGCTTAACATCACTTGTTTACCAAACGCATCAACAACTTTTTTTCAGTTTCAGCAGTTCTGTCCAAACACTTATATGCTTAATTAATAAACACTTAGCTTTTAATCACTTAAACTAAAAAATTATTTTTTTAATCTTATCCAAATGGGCTCTTAATAATTAATACAGGATATTTGGTATCAATTGGCTCGTGAATAGGACGTTAAACTATCTTAATTTTTACCTCATCCTGAATATTACGTTTAAGACGTGATAATTTAAATAATTATCATCATTATTGACTAAATCCGCTTTTAGCTTTTACCATTTCTTTTCTATAACGGTCCTTAAACTAATAATGCTCTTAGGCGAAAAACTTTTTAAGTTATGGGTGCAATAACAATATATCATTTCTTATCAGATTAATTTGACTAATTAAAACATGTAATGTCTAGTAAGTATGACATGGTAACAAAAAACAAATTTAAAAAAGAAGACTTTTATAGACTTTTATAGTAATTGGTTAACTTGAAATGAGATCTTTTATACTACAAACACATATATTTTGTTCCTTTCAGTTTATGTGATTGGACCTATTTAATTAGACAAGTTTTAAAAAAAAAAGGCGAAAATTCTTAAAAACATATAATCTTAAATATGTTATAATATTTGTTTAACTATAAACCATTTGAAACTCATACATGATCTTAACCGTGTCGTAACATTTATGTGATTATAAAAACTACTCATTAAAGGTTATAAATAAAAAGCTTAAATTAGACAAGCTTAAAAACATACATTATATATATGGATGTTTATTACAGTAGGAGTTAGCTAGGTGTTAAACCAAAGCAAGATACTATAGTGTAGTAGTACGAGTAAAATAAAGATAGCTAGCTAACTAGGTCCCATGGCAACGTCAAGAAAAGTGAATAGCAGCACAAGAACGTGTCTTTGTTCCCCAACCAGCCATCCAGGCTCATTCAGATGCAGCCTTCATAGAAAGCATCAACATACTAAGTTCATAGGCACATCAATGCCACACAAATCGGATCATAATGTCTCTTTCAAGAATGCTAGTTATACTGCTACAACAGACAATATGTCAGAGGTGAACTTGTTCAAAACCTTTCTCATGCACTTTATTAAGCCAACAAATTCAAATCATCAACTGTTTTTGAGGAAGAAGAACTTTCAGCCTAGACCTACCAGATTTTGCATTCTGGATGCCAATCATCATACTCACTTGGCTGTTTCTTGATCCCACCTGGGCCTTTTTTGTCTTTGCTAGTTTCCTTTTTAATATCTACTACTCTTTCTTCTGTGAAGAAACAATATGTACAATTTGAGTAGTTTTTTTGACTCTTTTCTGCCAAAACTTTATAATGTACTTCTATTTTCTTTGCAAGTGCTTTTTAATATCATTCACAAGAAATTCAACAACAAAAAAAATGTGTTATACATGAAATTCGAACATAGGATTATCGACGAGAGGGATTCAATTAAACCTTGTCAAAGTAGATCGATAACTCAGACTCGTCATGCATTGGGTTTCTTCTTTTTCATCAAATTGCCTTTTGTTTTCAGGTGTACTTGCCTTCATAAATAAGAAGCCCCCCAACCCCACCCACCCACACATTTTTTGACCTACTTTGACTTGATAGAAAATTTAAGAAAATAAAGAACATTTTTGAATCTTGTGGTCTTAAATTAAAGTTATATTAAATGTACCAAAATATCTTTTAATTTTATAGTTCTAAACATGTCATGTGGAAAGTTGAAATTAAAGTATTGTAAAAAAAAAAAAAATCATTCTTTTTCCAAATAAATTAAAAAGAAAAATATTTCATTATGTTTTAAACGGACGAAGTAGTAAGGGGATTATGACACCCTAACTACTTAGCACACGAGAAGGTAAAAACCATGGGCCGAAGAGGAACCAGCTGCATGTGAGAAGAAAGCCAGTATGTGGGCCTCTGGCATTGATTACAAAGAAATGAATATCTCAAAACAAATGAATTTAAAGAATAATAAAAAAAACATATATATGCATTCGTTATCGGGTGGCAAAATTACTTCATGAAAATATAACTCATTCAACTAATCTAAGTTTGGGAGTTGTTGATCTGTCTATTCATGTAAAGGAATGGATTTTGCTTTTATCTTAACTCGAAAAACTAATTTACTAGAGGATGATTGGTCAAGTCCAGTTCAGTGACAAAGGCAGAATTTCTATCAAAGAGATTCAAACACAGGAAACAAAAAAAATATAATTAAAAGCCTGTCATGAATGGATCTCAAATCTGAGACCATGAGGCCCTTTGCGTGAAAGTTGGCACCCCTTTGCCACTGAACCAAACTTTTTGCTTGAGTTAGGGGGGTTAATTTAATAAATATTCTCATAGAAAAAAAAAACTTCTTATGTATATACAGTGTAATTTTCCAACGAAGGGGGTTCACGTAGCTCCGCCCCTGATCAAGTCCATATGAGAAGATCATTCTCATTAAATGTGGGACATCTTTTTCTGACTCTTCAACACCCCTATTTTACGCTCCGGGCTAAAAATCTATAACGTAGGCAATTTGATTTGGGGGCTTAACATTGGGTGAAATGGGTCATGCTTTGATACCATGTAAAGAAATGAATTTTAAAGCTAGCTCGTGATGGAAGAATTGTCCAAGTTAGGAAACCATCTATCTCATTATCCACTAGTATGTGATTTTTTTCACTCTTCAACAAGTTTGTAATCTGTATTTAGGTGTCTTCATGGTTTAATTTAGATCGAAATTTGATTAAAATTAAAATCAAATCAATTTAGTCGATTTTTAAGTTTTTAGAATCAAAACAAATCAAATAAAAAATCATTGATTTAGTTCTTGTCGATTTGGTTCGATTGTTCAATTTTTAACTAACTAATAATAAAATAATAATAGTAAAATAATGAAGACATGAGACGACTATTTCAAATGAATGCTAGGAATCACCAAATTTTTCTTTACTATCACAAGATGAATGTATATAGATCTTTGATTATTTTTCAATATTATTTCAATATTTTAGCATGTGTTGCATAAATGTGGAGCTTACTCCACATCACATATCTAACATCTACAGAATTAATTTTAAATAAAATGATTAACACTTTGTTGGACAATAAAATTCTCGAGGCCGAAAATAAATAATCGAGACAAGAAAAATATATTGCAATAATCAATTTATTGATTTCAATGCGAGTGTTGCAATATCTATGAATCTTCTGATTCGCCTTTTCAAATATAAATTCACGGGCTTAAAGCTTGATCTTGAATTTGAACTTGATTTGTTGATTTGAGAGACTTGATCTTGACTTGTGCTTGAATTCAAGGGTTTTTGAGCTTATTCTTGAATATTGCGGTCTTGATCTTGAATCTTGATGAACTTGATTTGAATGCTTGAGCTTTTTAGAGAAATTATGGCGTTTGATCCACGAACTTTCTCTTGCTACTTGTTAGAGTTCTGGGGTCTCTCTTTCTGAATTATGAGACCCCTATTTATAGTTGTGGAAACGGAAGAGTCATGACGAAGATGGACTTTCTTTGACCAATAAAATTCAAGTGACGTGGCGCCTTTTATGGGCTTTGATTTAATTGGGCATGCTGCATTATTTTGATATGTGGCATGGTCCTATTGACTCCTTCACTTGACTTGGCATGCTACGTCATTTGACACGTAGCGTTTATTTGGGCCTGGAGAATATGACAATATCTTAGGCTTAGCAAAGTGGGTTCAACATTTGTAGCCCAAACCAATGGGCTAGCCCAACAAAAAAAATGGACTTTAATTAAATTCATATATGTTTGGACTTAAATAATTAATCCAATTATATTAATCCACAATATTTATCTAGGACTAATATATTTTGAATGTAATATAATCCGAATGTTGTACGGATTTAAATATTCAAAATTGCATCGCCCACAAATGCCCCCTACTTCAAGACTTGTCGAGACATTTAATATTTTGGAGACTAGCCTTGAAGTATGATTATTTAAACATGTTTCCTTCGTGCTTCAACGATTTTCATACATATGAATACTTTATTCAAAAAAATTAAAGCCTAACCATATTGATATTGCCTCTCAAAACTCTCGTTTTTTTTTTCACAAATCTCTATACTTCAGACTCGTTAGTGAGGCATGATATCCAATTTCAAACAGATTTTGGAAGACTTTTTCATCTCCTTACTTAATCATGAATAAAACTCTTCCAATTTGAACTTAGATTGGAGAAATAAAGAACTTCCAATTTGAATTTGTATGGGAGAAGAAAATAACCTCCAATTTGAATTTTGTATGAAAGAAGAAAATCAACCTCTAATTTGAATTTGTATGGGAGAAGGAAATAACCTCTAATTTGAATTTATATGGGAGAAGGAAACAATCTCCAATTTGAATTTGGAGATAGAAGTTATTCAAATCTGAACTTATATTGGAGAAGGAAACATCTATCCTACAACTCTATAAAAGGAGGTAGTTTTCCCACTTTCTTAATATCAATTTTGGGGTTTTCAAGCCATCAACAATATTTAGGTAATTTCTTTCCCTCCCACTTTTCTCTTATTTTCGTCACTTTTTTTCAGCACAACATATTTGTGGTAAAAAATTCATACCTAATTGTAGGAATATTTAAATCATGAAACGTTTGATATTTCATAAACTAGACTTTGAGATCTATAACATATCAAAAATTGAGCTTTAAATTCCATCAATATAATTCTCGATAATTTTTTGAAGTTAGCCCTAAATTTTATCATGCTGAAAATTTCAGATCTGCGCGTCTTTACTAAAACATTCATATCTTGAAGTAGGAAGGATGAAATCACAAGCCGCTTAATTTTTGTGAAACTAGACACAAATATCTATAACATATCCGAAATTTATAATTTAATAAAATCGAGATATTTTCAGGTGCTATCCCGAAATCAACATCGAGTTTTGATGCATCAACAATTCAGATTTACGCATCATCACCAAAAAAATTATATCTCAATGTGAGAGTATTGAAATTATGATATGCTTGATCCTATAGATGCCGGAAACATGCATGTATAATATATACAAAATTAAAATTTTAACACTTTTTGGATTGTTCTAGATGATTTTTTGAAGTCGGTCTTTATATATTGTCCGACAGAGGATTCCAGATTTGCATCACCTCATCAAATAATTTATATCTTGATATGGTACCATCACCATCAAAGGGAGTTTTGATTGCTTCAAACTCGATTTTGAGGGCTTTATTCTCATCAAGGCATCTTATCTTAATCCAAGTTGGTGATATACAACTTTTAAGATTGCAACGCTCTGATAGGTAACATCCTTTCTATTTGTGTTTTTTTACTTTCTTTCTTGCTTTTCCCTTTTTTTTTCAGGGTTTAAGCAAATAACAATATGCAATAATTGACCAACTTCAGGTGGCGAGAGTTTAACTTCGCCTCTGTCACCTTAAGACCAAAAGACTTATGTAATAATTGACCGATACCTTAAGACCAAAAGACTTATATGATAATTGGCCGACTTAAGGTGGCGAGAGTTTAACTTCACCTCTGTCACCTTAAGATCAAAGACTGCAATAATTGGTCGGCTTAAGGTGCGAGAGTTTAACTTTGCCTCCGTCACCTTAAAACCGAAAGACTTTGCTTGAAGACGGTGGACACCGGTTTAAAGTGCGAGTGTTTAACTTTGCCTCCGCTACCTTAAGACCGCAAGACTTTGGTTGAAAACGGAATGATTTTCTTTAAGTATGGGTCCTTTCATCGATGCACTTATGCAATGGTCTTCTTTAAGTATGGGCCCTTTACTAATGCATTTATGCAATAGTCTTCTTTAAGTATGGGTCCTTTACTAATGCATTTATGCAATGATCTTCTCTAAGTATGGGCCCTTTCATCGATGCACTTTTGCAATGGTCTTTTTTAAGTATGGGCCCTTTTCACCGATGTATTTATGCGATGGTCTTCTCTAAGTATGGGCCCTTTTCACCGATGCATTTATGCAATGGTCTTCTCTATGTATGGGCCCTTTTAAGGATAAACTTAAGGTGCAAATGGATAAATCTTGTCCACCTTAAGGCATGAAAATTTCAACATACTTTAAGGATAAACTCGTTAGAGGCCAACTTAAGGCGCAAAGGGACAGATCTTGTCCCCCTTAAGGCATGAAAATTTCAATATCCTTTTAAGGATAAACCCGTGACAGGCCAACTTAAGGTGCAAAGGGACAAATTTTGTCCACCTTGAGGCATGAAAATTTTGAGATCCTTTCAAGGATAAACCCGTGAGAGGCCAGTTTAAGGTGCAAATGGACAAATTTTTTCCACCTTAAGGCATGAAAATTTTTAGGTCATTTTAAGGATAAACTCGTGAGAGGCCTTGATTTGAAGACTTGTAAATTTTGTCAACTTTCACTCCCAAATTTGACATTTTGAGTGGTTCAACTTCCAAATTTGGAGATTTTGGAGACTTCATCTTATGTGAATGAAGCTCATATTTCACTGGAGTTTTCCTCCATTGAGCCACCAATATGTGGAGTGAGTCCAAAATTTAATTAGAATGTTTTCATACTTGGTATCCATATGGTACATACTGCAGGAACATATTTTTTTTTACACTCATACAACTGAAATCAAAATGAAATTCCAAGCGCCTACGTACCTCAATGAAGAGGATCAAGTCACAACGTAGTTCTGGGTGAATATTTTTTTTTTGTGTCCTAACTTTTGTCTAGGCCGTCTCTTTCGAGGTTCTCAACCTAGCAGACTTTTATTTATTTTTTTTGAGCCGTACATATTTTATACTCTTGCGGGCCAAGAGTGGACATGCAATTTATACTCGTGCCATAAGGACTGTTATCTCCCTTCAAGAATAGTACTTCTTCAAGAACTTGGCGTTGATCGGACCAATTTTCCCTCCATATGCATTTATAAGCTTGAAAGCACCATTTGAATATTCCTCTTGTACGAAAGATGGTCCATCCCACTTTGGGGTGAATTTTCCCCCATACTTATGAGAAGTGATAATGGATCTTCTTACTGCAAGAACTTGATCTCCAACTTGTAAGCACCTCAAGCGAACTTTTTTGTTGAAAGAACGAGATAACCGGGCTTGATAACATTCAAGATTTTGTTGAGCCTCCAGCCACTTCTCATTAAGAGCTTTTAACTTCGGAAGACGCAACTTAGCTTTTCTTCATCGGTAACCCCTTCTTGAAAAGCCAGTCTCAAAGAAGGTATTTAACACTCAAGTGGAAGGACTGCTTTAACTCCAAAAGTAAGTAAGTATGGGGTTGCTTGCGTCGGCGTACGGTAAGTTGTCCTATACGCCCATAAAACTTCTTTCATTCGCTCATGCCAGTCTCATTTGGATTTGGAGATGACTTTCTTCAACAAATTGCATAAACTCTTACTGAAGGCTTCAGCTAGACCGCAGGCGGCAACATAGTACATAGAAGACTTGTGCTTCTTGAATCCAAAGAGATCACAAATTTTAGTCATCAGTTTATTATCAAAAGGCTTGCCGTTGTTCGTTATTATATATTGAGGGATTCCAAAGCGGTAGACGATATTCACTCGGATGAAGTTTGCAATATTTTCTTTCTTTACTTCCTTAGGAGCAACAACTTTGGCCCACTTTGAGATGTAATCTATTGCGGCCAAGATGTATAAGTGTCCACCAGATGATTTTGGTGGTGGACCAACAACATCCATTCCCCAAGCATTGAACGACCAAGATGCTACAGTTGAGTGTAGTACTTCAGGAGGTTGATGAATGAAATTTGCATGGAATTTACAAGCTTTGCATCTTCTAGCATAGTTCAAGTAATCTTTCACCACGTTGGCCAGTAGTATCCCATATTTTTAATGTGAAAATGAAGCTTTGGTCCAGATTGATGCGATGCGGAGTGTGCTTCTTGCAAAGCTTGAATTGCTTCTTCTTATCCCAGATACCGTAAGAGTACTCCTTCAAATGATCTTCTGTACAGTGTCTCCTTATAGTAAAGGAAGCGAGGTGCACGACGATGAATGTCTGTCTTTCTCCCCGGGTCCTCTGGAAGTATCCCATAACATAAGTAATCAATGATAAGTTGTTGCCAATCTTCTTTTTCAGCTTCATATACGGCAACAAGGTATTCAATTTTATTTTCTTCATCTTCAGTTGCTGGCGGTACTACCCATTCTTGGCGGATAGTGACTTGTTTCTGATTTGGAAGAGTCAGGGTTGAGGCCAAAGCAGCTAGGGCATCAACTTGCTTATTTTCTCTCCTTGGCAAATATTGGAGGGTTACTTCTCCAAGCCACCCCATTAACTTCTGTGCATAATCATGATATGGTCGTAGCTCAGGCTTTCTGACTTCATGCTTCCCAAAAGCTGCTTGATCACCAGTTGGGAGTCACCAAAGACTTGTAATTACAATTGTTTCATGTCAACTGTCATCTCAAGTCCAAGTATTAAAGCTTGATATTCAACAACATTATTAAAGCAACAATTTGTTAGGCTAAAAGAGCATGGGATGACCTCTTCTTGTGGAGTGACGAACACCACACCGGTACCAGCTCCATCTCGATGTGCGACACCATCAAAGTACATCTTCCGTGGGGGTCTTGTTTCAATAACTATTGCATCTTCATCAGAAAGTTCATTGCTCAGTTCCCAATCATCAAGTATCGGGTGGTCTGCCAAGAAGTCAGCTAATGCTTCCTTTTGGGGAACGTACACAATCTTAAACTACTGAAATTAAAGGTACCATATTGCAAGTCGATCACTAAGGACTGGTTTCGACATTACAAACTTGATGGGATTTGCCCTAGACACAAAACGGATAACATGAGCTTGAAAGTAGTGTTTTATTTTTTGAATTGAGAAGGCTAATGGCAAACATAACTTTTCAATTGGAGAATATTTTAGCTCATTCGACGTCATCATTCTGCTCAAATAGTAAAGAAAGTTTTCTTGGCCTTCACTATTTTCTTGAGCCAGTAGTGCTCCAATCGACCTCTCTTATGCCACGATGTAGAGTATCAATGGTTTCCCAGGTATAGATGCCGCAAGAACTGGTGGCTTCATTAAGTATGATTTGATACTCTCAAAGGCATTACTACAAACTTGGGCCCATTCGAAGGGAGTGTCTTTCTTCATGAGATGACTAAATGGTTGACATTTTTTGGTCAGGTTTGAGATGAACCTCCTTAAATATGCTAGCCTTCCTTGAAAGCTTTTTTACTCATAAATATTTCGAGGATCTGGCATCTTCAAAATTGTATCGACCTTGGCTTGATCAATTTTAATTCCTTGGTGCCGCACAATGAATCTAAGAAACTTTTCGGAAGTAACTCCAAAGCCACACTTTAATGGATTCATCCTAAGTTAATATCTTCGAAGTAACTCGAATACCATTCTTAGGCCTTTTAAGTGGTCATCTCTCTTTCTTGACTTCACCACTAGATCATCCACATAGCATTCAATATTTTTATGGAGCAAGCCTTCAAAGATATTCTTCATAGCCCTTTGATAAGTGGCACCAGCGTTCTTCAAACCAAAAGGCATCACTTTATAGCAATAAATACCTTTGGGCATACAAAATGCAATGAGTTCTTCATCCTTTAGCACCATACGAATTTAATTATAGCCGGATGAACCATCCATGAAGGACATTGCCTCATAACCAGTAGTGGCATCAATCATCAACTCTGGTATAGGAATTGGAAAGTCATCCTTAGGGCAGGCATTGTTGAGATTCTGAAAGTCGACACAAACTCGAATTTTGCCATTCTTCTTCCGTACAAGAACAATACTTGAAATCCATGTGGGATGTTTGACTTCACGAATAAAGCCCGCTTTAATGATTTTGTTAACTTTATTTTTAATCAAAGGAACTAACTCCGGCCTAAAGCGTCTTTGGGCTCGCTTAACAGGATGGAATATTCCTTTTTTTACATCTCCTTTAAAGTTTTCCGATTCGAACGTGCTCTAGAAGTCATATTCACACTTTGCTTCTTGCTTACCTTTGTGGTAACCTTCATAGGAGACACATCGACATTCATGAACTCATTGTCGTCATTTTTAGGGACCAACTTGCCCCATCTTTTAGGCTCCTGCTTATTCGTTCCTCTTCGAGGGTTATGGATAGGTGCTAGTCCCTTTCCAGCATAAGACATGCTTAACTACATATCATGAGCACGAGTAGCTAGCTCTTCAAAGGATTTAATCTTAATGCCTTGTCAGATGTATAGAAGCTCTCAGTGCATTCCTTGGACGCACATCTCTATTGAAGAAGCTTCGTGAGCCTATCTTTTACAGTTTAGACTAGCATTTTTCCATCAATTGATGAAGTCAATGACTGGTTCATCCTTTATTTGTCTAGTATTTATGAGCTCTACCATGCGTGTACGGCTTGTGCTATAAAAGCGATTTAGGAACTCGTACTCCAATTACTCTCAGCTATCGATGGAATTAGGCTCAAGATCCATATACCAATCAAAGTTGTTTTCCTTTAGAGAAAGAACAAACTGTTTGACAAGATAGTCACCGTAAGTTTCAGCATTGTTACATATCTCAAAAAAGTGTGCGACATGCTATTTTGGGTTTTCTTTGCCCTTAAATTATTTAAATTTGGGGGGTTGATAGCCGGCAGACATTTTGAGGCTATCTATCTTCGCAATGTAGGGCTTGGCATACACAAGGATAGATTTGGTGACAACATCATACTTGTCTTTGAGGGTCCCTTCAACGAATTCACTCAATTACCCAATCGGGATCATTCCCTCAAAAAAAACTTACACCTCTTTAATTGGTGGTGTTTGTTTCACAAGATTTTCTGTCTCATGAACCTCAGGAGATTTATCAGGTGTATGGATAGACTCTCCGTCTATCAGACCTTCCGCCCTATACACAATCTTATTAATTCAAGCATTTTAATTCTGAACATATTTGGTCAGGTTCTTAATTGCCTTTGCCAGATTCACAAGTTGTTCCTCTGTAGATGAGGTATCAGTCATCGTCGCTTGCATGATCACAGGAGATATTGGAGAGTAGCATGGATTATCGCACAAGTTGATCTTAGAAGTGCTCAACTTATGCGGTGTAGTCGGAGATGATGAGTTGCTTGAACGATCATCACTCTATGCGCCAGAGTGTTTGGAATCGGAATGCTCTAGTAGAGGTAGAGTCTTCTTAAGCGATTCCGCCAACTGCTTCCTCCTTCCGAAGCATTTGCATTGGACTTCGTTCCTTTTGGGGTTGAAGATCCAAAAGATTGAGTTGGTTCAGACGACACTAGATATGTTTGTTGTCCTAGCAAGCCTGCCTTGATCCATGTAACAACTCCTAAGGTTTCAAAAGTAACACCAAGGATGTTTTCTACTTCAACAGAGAACTTTGAGTCAGCAGCCTTAGAAGCAGTTGATTGAGAGTTGACCTTCTTGAAAGTTATTTCAGTGTTGTTGAACTTTGCAATTGAAAAAGCTGAGATGAGAGATAGAGATTGTCCTACTGGGCGTGCCAGAATTTGTTGGACAATAAAATTCTCCAGGCTAAAAATAAATAATTGAGACAAAAAAAATATATTGCAACAATCAATTTATTTATTTCAATGCGAGTGTTACAATCCTCTGATTCGCCTTTTCAAATATAAATTCAAGGGCTTAAAGCTTGATCTTGAATTTGAACTTGATTTATTGATTTGAGAGAGTTGATCTTGACTTGTGCTTGAATTCAAGGGCTTTTGAGCTTGTTCTTGAATATTGCGGTCTAGATCTTGAATCTTGATGAACTTGTTTTGAATACTTGAGCTTTTTATAGAAATTGCGGCGTTTGATCTACGAGCTTTCTCTTGCTACTAGTTAGAGTTATGGGGTCTCTCTTTCTGAATTATAAGACCCCTATTTATAGTTGTGGAAAAGAAAGAGTCATGATGAAGATGCACTTCCTTTGACCAATCAAATTCAAGTGACGTAGCGCCTTTTATGGGCTTTGATTTTATTGGGCCTGTTGCATTATTTTGACATGTGGCATGGTCCTATTGGCTCCTTCACTTGACTTGGCATGCCACGTTATTTGACACGTAGCGTTTATTTGGGCCTGTAGAATATGACAATAACTTGGGCTTAGCAAAGTGGACTCATCATTTGTAGCCCAAATCAATGGGCTAGCCCAATAAAAAAATAGACTTTAATTAAATCCATATATGTTTGGACTTAAATAATTAATTCAATTATATTAATTTGCAATATTTATCTGGGACTAATATATTATGAATTTAATATAATCCGAATTTTGTACGAATTTAAATCTTCAAAATTGCATCGCCCACACACATCAAAAATCAACAGAACAAGGTATTGAAGAGTAAATATATGTATTAGCAAAGAAAAGTAAAAATCGACACTATACCACATCATATTGCCAATTAGATTTATTATGTTAGGTTTTGGCATATATTTAATAAATAAAATTTAAAAGTATTGTAGTGTATGTGAAAAAAGTAGACTAAGATCAAATTAATGATTAAAAGATATAAAATGTCTATAACTATTTGTGAAAACTAAATCATATATTTAAATAATTAAAAATTTTATGTGTATAATTTATCGATTCGATGGTTATTTTGTTGGGTTTTTTAAATGTAAAATCATAACCATATTAACTATTATCGATTTTAAAAATTTAAAATAAAACCAAATCAAATATCAATTTTTTTAATCAATTTGATTTGATTCGTGTATCGATTTAATTCTTAACAAACCATGAACACCTCTATCCGTATTAGCTCACTTTATTTCCTTCTCTTAAAAGGCCCAAATCCATCTCAATTCTCTCATTACTGTTAAATATTTTAAAATAATTAAATAAATATTTTAATATTATGTGGTTCATTTAATATGTGGTCCATAATTAAGACATGTGTTACTTGGAGTCCAAGAACACTTGATGGCCAAGGAATGGCCAAGCAACACATGTCATTTGAGAAGTATTCTATTGGACAATCTTATTATTTTCACCGCCTAATGTATGCTCTATATATTCCTTAAACTCTTCTTCAAACACACAACTAAAAACACTCCTTTTATATACTACCTTACCTCACAGTTTTCCTCACTCTATTAGACTTTTGTTGAATTGTTTTTCTTGTTACTTGTAGTCTTTGTTAATCCCCTGATTTAACTTGTTGGTTTATAATTAATTTTGTTATTCCTGTATCTCCTGTTTAATTAGGAAAGACTTATTTAATTTCGGATATCCTCTAATTATCAGGGAAGCGCTTGTTTAATCCTGAAAAAATATTTCACTTTGAGAAAATAGTTTCTTAAGACAGTGCCTAACACGACTCAAGCAATTTATATTTTACTTAAAATAGTATAATAATAATAATAATAATAATAATAATAATTATTATTATTATTATTATTATTATTATTATTATTGTAACTTGTGATACTATTATAGAAGAAATATTGTTATTGTTGTGGTTCATTTATTTTTAACTGATAGTGATATTTACTACTAGTTCCCAACAATCTAAGAAACTATGATATATAATATTGGTCCTAAGATCGTTGTAAATACTGATGTTGGTGTTGCTTTGATTGCTTCCATTCCAGTCAGTTTGTTAGAAGACTATGATACTGCAGAATACAGGTATGAAAATAAACTTGGTTATACTTATAATGCTAATAATAAAATCTTCATAGAAAATGCATCTCAATGCAAGAGAATATGCGAAAGAAAGGACAATCCCGTTAAGTCAAAAATAAATTTGACTGAAACGGATGATATAATTATTGCGGTCATTTCAGAAATAAATATTGAGATCAACGTGAGAAATTGGGTAGTAGACTCTGGTGCTACTAGGCACATTTGTATAAATAAAAATAATTTTGTATCATACACCAAGTTGAGAAAGAAGAAATAATTGTTTATCTTGGGACCTCGAGAACTATTCAAGCTTTTGAAAAAGACAAAGTTCTTCTCAAACTCACATTTGGTAAAACTTTGGCATTAAGTAGTGTATTGCATGTTCCTAATATCAGAATTAATTTGATTTCTGTGGCATTATTAGGAAAAGTTGGAATAAAGGTTGTATTTGAAAATAATGAGGTCATATTAACTAAAAATAATATTTTTGTGGGATGTGGACTTTGTAATCATGGACTATATGTGCTTAATATTCATAATGATATTTCTAAAAATGTATTTACTTCTACGTATTTGATTGAATCTATCTCTTTATGGCATGCTAGATTAGGACATGTTAATTTCTCTTATATAAAGAATATGCAATCACTTGATTTAATATCTGGTTTAAACTCAAATAATTATGATAAATGTGAAATATGTGCTGAAGCTAAAATTACTAAAAAGTCATGTTTTTTAGTTAATAGAGAAACTGAATTATAATCTTTGATTCACACTGACTTAGGTGATTTAAAACAAACTACGACTTGAGGTGGCAAAAGATATTATGTAACTTTTATTGATAATTTTTCTAGATTCACTAAGTTATATTTACTTAGAAATAAAGATAATGCATTTGATGCTTCTGTATCTTATAAAACTGAAGTTGAAAATTAGCTTAGTAGAAAAATAAAGAGAATTAGATCTGATAGAGGTGGAGAATATGTATCTTTGAATGTTTTTTGTGAAAAAAAAAAAGAATTATCCATAAAGTAACTCTGCCTTATTCACCTGAGTCTAATGGTGTAGCTGAAAGAAAAAATAGAACATTAAAGGAAATACTGAACTACATGTTAATTAGCTCTAATGCACCTGATAATTTGTAGGGTGAAACTATTTTATCTGCATGTCACTTACAAAATAGAATTCCTCATAAGCAAACTGGTAAAACCCCTTATGAATTGTGGAAAGGTTATAAATCTAATTTGAAATATTTAAAAGTATGGGGTGCCTAAGGTTCTAAAACTGTTGACTGCATGCTTATTGGATATGCTGAACATAGTGTTGTATATAGATTTCTTATTTTGAAAAGTGATGTGCTTGATAGCAATACTATAATTGAGACAAAGTATTGAATTCTTTGAAAATATTTTTCCACTCTGTAATAAAATGTCTCATGCACCTGTTGAAAGAGAAAATGAATCTACTTCTAATATTGAGGAGTTAAGAAGAAGTAAAAGACCTAGAAAAGAATATTTTTCTTATGGAAATGACTTTCAAACTTTTCTTGTCGATAACGAACCATCAGATTATTTTGAAGTTATATCTTCTTCTAATGCTAAATTTTAAAAACAGGCAATAAAAGTTGAAATTGTTTAACTGATTTACCTCCTGGTGCAAAATCTATTGGCTGTAAATGAATTTTCAAAAAGAAATTTGATCAAGTTTTAATAAAAGATGAATTCTCTTCTATTGAAGTGGATAAATGTGTTTATACTAAAGTAGTAGACAATAATTATGTGATAATTTGCTTATATGTTGATGGCATGCTTTTATTTGGTACAAATTTAAATATTGTGAAAAGTACCAAATTACTTTTGTCTACTAACTTTGACATGAAAGATTTGGGCAAAGTAAATATGATATTGAGAGTTAAAGTTATAAGGATAGATGATGGAATAATGTTAACAGAAGAACATTATGTTGAAAGGATTCTTAAGAAGTTTGAATGTTGGGAGGTAACTCCTGTAGCTACTCCTTATGATGCTAACTCTAAATTAAAAAAAAATAATGGTGATCCAATTGCTCAGTCTAAATATGCATAAATTATTAGGAGTCTAATGTATTTAATGAATTTTACCCGACCTGATATAGCATATGTTGTGTGTAGACTGAGTATATATACTCACAGCCCCAATAAAGAGCATTGGTCTGCATTAATGAGATTAATGAAATATTTAAAAGGAACTATGAATTATGACATTCTATATAGTGGATTTTCATCTATTTTAGAAGGATATTGTGATGCAAATTAGATCTCTGATTCAGATGAGATAAAATCCACTAGTGGTTATGTGTTCACTTTAGGTGGTGATGCAATATCGTGGAGATCAGCTAAGCAGATGATCATTGCTAGATCAACTATGGAATCAGAGTTTGTAGCTCTGGAGTTAGCTGGTACTGAGGTTGAATGGCTAAGAAATTTCTTAGCGAATATCCCTTTTAAAAAGGATGACCTGTTACCTCATAGCCTTTTTAAGAAGGATGATCTGTCACCTAATATCCCTTTGAAAAAGAATGGTCTGTTGTCTAATATCCCTTTAAATAAGGATGATCTGGTTACTCCCATATATATACACTGTGATTGTCAAGCGCAATTGCTATTGCAAAGAATAAATCTTACAGTTGTAAGAGTAGACACATGAAATTGAGGCATAAGTTGTTAAGCAGTTACTGAGAGATGGAATAATTTACATTAATTAGGTGAAGTCAGAATTAAATTTGACCGATTCACTGACTAAACCTGTGGGAAGAAAATTAATTCTTCAAACCTCAAAAGAGATGGGATTAAGGCCAATATGATTGTCAATAGAGATGGTAACCCAACTTATGTGATTATAGATCCCATGAAGTAGGTTCATATGGATAATAACAAGTCGATATTGACATTGCGCACTTACTAAGAGTGCTTGAAATGCTACTAAAATTGAGGGATGAGTTATTAACTCTTGATGAATTCATAGTCCTTACGGATGGTGTATTTAAAGCAATGTACACTTGATGAATTCACCTATATGAGAAATGGAAAGAGTCCGTTCCTATGAGACTTTGGCCTAGTCTTTAGAGCTCCCATTAATATCAGGCGAGCGTATGGCCTATTGGCACAAAACCGCATTGAACAACAAAATTACAGTCAAAATATGATTGATAAAGTCTCTGACTTACAATAAGAGTTTGGTTCATAGAAATATTATATTTCACCAATAATTCTGTAAGTTAAATTTTATCGGTCTAAGTTTGGTTCATAGTTCAAAAGACACCAAAGCTATTGCATTTTGTCCATATAAATCCAACAAGTTAAATTCTTTTTACTTATAAAATGTTTTAAAATATATGGGGGGATGTTAGATATTTTAAAATAATTAAATAAATATTTTAATATTTTGTGGTTCAATTAATATGTGGTCCATAATTAAGACATGTGTTACCTAGAGTCCAAGAACACTTGATGGCCAAGGAATGACCAAGCAACACATGTCATTTGAGAAGTATTCTATTGTACAATCTTATTATTTCCACCGCCTAATGTATGCTATATATATTCCATAAACTCCTCTGCAAACACATAACTAAAAACACTCCTCTTGTAGTCTTTGTTAATTTCCTTATTTAACTTGTTGGTTTATAATTAATTTTGTTGATTCTTGTATCTTTTGTTTAATTAGGGAAGGCTTATTTAATTTCGGATATCCTCTAATTAATCAGGGAAGTGCTTGTTTAATCCTAGGGAAACATTTCACTTTGCGAAAATAGTTTTTTAGGACAATGCCTAACACGACTCAAGCAATTATATGCTACTTAACATAATATAATAATTATATTATTATCATGGGATTTGTTTATCAAGAAGAGCAGGAGGAGTAGGGTCGGAGAAGGTCAACCTAGAATTAAGTGGGGTGGCTTAACGCCAGTCATTGCGTTGGAGATAGGGGAGAAGGTGGTGGGAATGGGGGCGTGGAAGTGTAGGGGGGACGTGGATGATATGTGAGATAAGGCTGCCAGCTGCATCAAAGAGACGGCTAGAGAGGTTTTAGGTGTTTCGAGGGGTCGGGCAAGCCGACACAAGGGGGACTGGTGGTGGAATAGAGAAGTTAAGAAGAAAGTAGAGACTAAGAAGGGGGCATATGTTAAGATGATTGAGAGTAAAGACGAAGAGGAGAAACAGGTAAATATGGAGGCTTACAAAGTGATAAGGAAAGAGGCTAAGTTAGCAGTTACGGCTGCTAAAACAGCAGCGTTTGAGAGCTTGTATGCGGGGTTAGAGGAGAAAGGCAAAGAAAAAAGGTTGTATAGGCTTGATAAGGCTAGGTAGAGGAGGAGTCGGGACCTCGATCAAGTGAAGTGCATTAAGGGGGAGAACAGAAGAGTTTCGATGGAGGATGTTCACATCAAGAAGAGATGACAGGAGTATTTTCATAGACTTTTAAACGAAGAGGAGGACAGAGGCATTGAGTTAGGAGAGCTGGAGCTCTCGGAGAAGAGCCATGACTTCAGTTACTGTAGATGTTTTAACGTTGAGGAGGTCAGAGAGGCTATTTGTAGGATGGGAGGGGTAGGACGACGGGGCCGGACGAGATTCCGATGGATTTTTGGAAGTATGCTGGTGGTGCGGGTTTAGGGTGGTTGACTGATTTGTTTAACGTCATTTTTAAGACTGCGAGAATGCCTGGGGCTTGGAGATGGAGTACGATGATCCCGTTATACAAAAACAAGGGCGATGTTCAGAGTTGCAACAACTATAAGGGTATTAAGCTATTGAGTCATACTATGAAGATTTGGGAGAGGGTGTTTGAGCGGAGATTGAGGAGGTTTGTGTCTATTTTGGAGAATCAATTTAGTTTTATGTCGGATCGCTCGACGACAGAGGTAATCCACCTGGTGAAAAGATTGGTAGAGCAGTATAGGGAAAGGAAGAGGGATTTGTGCATGGTGTTCATCGACTTGGAGAAGACGTATAACAAAGTCCCTAGGGAGGTTCTTTAGAGATGCTTGGAGGTGAGAGGTGTTTCGGTGACGTATATCAGAGCTATTAAGGACATGTACAATGGAGGGAAACTTGGGTGAGGATGGCGGGAGGTGACTCAAGGCATTTTTCGATCTAGATGGGATTGCATCAGGGATCGACACTTAGCCCTTTTTTTGTGTTGGTAATGGACGTGTTGACGCGGAGTATTCAAGGTGAGGTGCCTTGGTGTATGTTATTTGCAGACAATGCAGTGCTGATTGATGAGACGCGGGGGATGTAAATGAGAAACTGGAGTTCAAAGGCAAACCCTTGAGTCTAAGGGGTTCAGGTTGAGTAGATCCAAGACAAAGTATTTGACATGTCAGTTTAATGACGTGAGTCAGGAGGACGATGTGGTGGTGAGGTTAGTTTCACAAGATGTTTGTAAGAGGGAAAGTTTTAAGTATCTTGGGTCTATGATTCAAGGGAATGACGAGATTGATGAGAATGTCTCTAAACGTATTAGAGCAGGGTGGATGAAGTGAAAGCTCGCCTCTGGAGTGTTGTGTGCTACGAAAGTTCCCCTTAAGCTTAATGGCAAATTCTACAGAGTGGCAGTCCTTTCGGCCATGCTGTATAGAGCAGAGTGTTGGCCAGTCAAGTACTCTCACATCCAAAGATTGAAGGTGGCAGAAATAAGAATGTTGCGTTGGATGTGTGAACTTACTAGAGGGGATAGAGTTAGGAATAAGATGATCCGAGAGAAGGTGAGAGTGGCTTTGGTGGAGGATAAGATGCGAGAAAGAAGATTGAGATGGTTTGGGCATGTGATTGGGAGGGGCACGGATGCCCTGGTTCAGAGGTGTGAGAGGCTAGCTTTGGATGGCTTTAGAAGGAGTAGAGGTAGGCTGAAGAAGTATTGGAGGGAGGTGATTAGACATGATATGGAGCAGTTGCAGCTTACTGAGGATATGACCCTAGATAGGAAGGTGTGGAGGTCGCGAATTAGGGTAGAAGGTTAGGGTAAGTGTGTGGATTGTGGAAAGGTGTTAGGAGATCGATTGGGTAGCCGGGCAATAATCCTAGGCATGTGTCCTTGAGTAAGGGCCTTTAGCCAGGTGAATTTGGGTGGGGTGGGTGAGTGTATGTTACTAGGACTGTGTCCTTGAGAAGGAGCTTCTGGTTTGTGAATGTAGCTTTCTACTAGGTGGTGTCCTAGTGCTTATTTCTTATTTCGAATTAGCTCGTACCTCTCTTTTTCATACTTCTCTGGTAATTATCTCTATTATGTCTTGTTTCTGTATGTCATCTTTTCCTGTTACATGTTTCTTTACGATCTTGGTGTACTATTCTCCATCTTGAGCCGGAGGTCTATCAGAAACAACCCCTCTTCTTCTTCGGATGTAGTGGTATGGACTGCGTACATCTTACCCTCTCCAGACCTCACTTTGTGGGAATACACTGGGCCTGTTGTTGTTGTATATTATTATTATTATTGTTGTTGTTGTTGTTGTTGTTGTTGTTGTTCTTGTTCTTGTTCTTGTTAATATTATTATTATAGCTTGTGCTATTATTATAGAAGAAATATTATTATTGTTGCAGTTTATTTATTTTGAATTGATAGTAATATTTACTACTGTTTTCCAACAATTACCCAGTAGGAAACAGTCATGTATAGCCTTGTTCACTGTTACATTTTTCCCTTTTTGGTAGCTACTAGTAGAACACTAATTATTTTGGACTTAGCTCATGCATGGTATGAAGAAAATAAATTCCGAAGCTAGCAGGATAAAAAAAAGATATGGGTGGTCAGTACTGGTGACTATTAGGTCCCCTCATATTTGAATTTTTCTTTAGCCTCTTTGAGCATTACTAATAAAAATGTCCAATTCTAGCTAGTATGGTGTTCCCTACACCTAAAGCCTAAATTCAAGGAAATAAATTGAATGTAAGTTGGAGTAGTTGTGCTTGAAATCCAACCCTACATCATAAAGAAAAATATTGGATAAACCTAAAATATGTTATACACCAGCACTTTATATTGTACCCCACAAACTACTCAGGATTATTTAGGAAAAAGATTTGGAAGTTTTTATCCAAAGTTAAAAGAATCATCTGACAGCAACTTCTATCCAAATAATGATAGTATTATTATTTAACTATAAAAGCATGTATTATGCAAACCACCATACTAATTTTGGGTTTAAATTCTAGTATTCTACACACCCGAGATTGCAAATTTTATTTTTTGTATTGTTTAAAATACAAATTTGACAACATGAGTGTCAAAACATTACACGTGGTGGTTAAAGTGTGTATATATAGAGAATAAAAAGAAAAAGAAAAAAAATAATAAAATTTTCTTGATTTTTTAAATTCGACATATAAAGCAAAATATTTATTTTTAATGTTAGTGTTTCTATTTAGTACTTATATGAAATAGGTTAAAGAAAAATAAATTGGAATAACCATACGTAGTTGCTAGCATTGTTGGTATTTTATAGTAAAAATTAGGATAAAATGTCATTTTAATTGCTTATTAGTTTTTGATAAACATTTCGTTTGACTTTTTCTACTGAATTCCAATTCAAAATCAGCCGTAGTTGCTTTCAATTTTAAAACACTTGTCGAGCTACGACTTTCACAATTCAAATGGGTTGTCAGAGATATTGACATACATATATATATATTTGATTTAATTTTTCGTGCCTAAAGAAAAAATCTAACCTATTAATTTAACTTATTTATATAAAAACATTTAACTAAAGAATGCTTCAAAAATTTTCTCAGCCTAATCACTAATCTATTTGCCCATAACATGAATAGCGTCAGCATACATATAATAAATAGATAAAATGTGAGCTTGGTGAAAACAATTTTATACTTCATGACTATGGCACTTGCACTTTAGTCAATGAAGCCATAGAGAACATAACGTTTAATTTGTCATATAGGCCAGCATTAATAAATTGTCTTGACCTTTTGAATTTTGTTAGTAGAGCGAAACTTGTTAAACTTAAAATTTTATTCGTAAGACAATTGAAATTAAATGTCTAAAATTGCGTCCAAAATTATTCTTGTAAATCGCTGAAAAAATCCAACCGTTTTTCCAACGGTACATAGCTTGTCAACCACAACGGTATTTTTTATATGAATTTGGTGCCTAATCATAAAAGATTCAACTTCTTCAACGATTTGATGTCTCACTCAATCTCTTCGTGTGGGAAAGAAAAACGTATCGGATTGTTCACTATTACCTATAATTTAGAGAATCAAAACTTTCTTGCTACCAAGTTTTTTTGGTAAATATTATTGCTTGATTTAAGAAAGAAAGATTAAATAACTTTTCGCTTAGAGCCCGTTTGGATAGGATTAAAAAAATAACTTTTTAGTTTAAGTGGTTGAAAGTTTAAAATAAATGCTTATAAATTATGCAGATAAGTGTTTGGATAGAAGTGCTGAAACTAAAAAAAAAAGTTTTTGATGTGTTTGGTAAACAAGTAATGTTAAACACATTTTTGACGTTAAAATGACTTAAATGTTCGTAAAGTTGTTAACATCATAAATAAGGTGAATTATTTATAATTTTTTGTTCTAAAATAAAATTTTTGAACAAAACTCCGATTTAATGATGGACTCAATGAAAACAAAGAAAAAAATGAAGAGGAAATTTGAGGGAAGAGAGCGGCAAAGAGAAAAAGAAAAAAAGAACTTTATATTTAAGGACTACAGGTTTAAGATATTGTTGAAATTGAAAAAAAAAATAAGCGATGAACAGGTAAATATTTTGGTCAAACCTAAAAAGAATTTTAATCTAAAAAATAAAAAATTGGGTTACCCAGCTTCTCACTTTTTGTCCTTTTTAATAAGTTTTTAATTTTTTTTAAACACTTTTTAACTTTACCAAACACGTTAAAAAGCTAAAAAAAAAAAATAAAAGCTGATTTAATCAGATTTTAATCCTATTCAAACGATGTCTTGGTCTTTTTGGTAATTAGTGTTTGCTTGATTAATGTAACATCTTTTTTGGCATCACGAAACACATTATTTATGGACCTCATGGTTTGTGAATGACAATAGTTGAAAACACAATTCATTGTATTCATATATAGCCATATTATTTATGGACCTCGATCATAGCTTGTGAATGATAATAGTTAAAAATTTGAAAACACGATTCATTGTATCCATATATTGCCATATTATTTGTAGTATAAAAATGTGTAAGCATCGTTAGGTATAGTATTTTCAGCCATTTTTTCAATTGCAGTTTTTGTCCAAAACTAGTAATTAGAATCTCCAACCAATTAAACCTTTTCAAACTTGCAACAAAAATTACTGTCAAAATTAAACCCACTTCTTAAAATATACTTTCTCCGTTATCTCCTTTTTGGTCCGTCCCCGAAAAAGAAATATCATCATTTTTTTATTTGATAATTATTAAAAAACATAATTTTATTTTTATGTTTATTGATTCCACTTAATTAAAAATAATAGTAATATATTTTTAAATAAAGAACAATTTGATCAACATCACAAAATCTTTTCTTATTTCTTAAATTTCATGTCCGATCAAATCGATGTCATGTAAAATGGAACGGAGTACTGTTTAACAGTAGTAGACTAGTAGTAAGTAACCTTTCTAATGTGATTTTTAGGACTCAAAATTAACAAAATCAATATTCTAATTCACTATTTAAGCTCCAAATAATACAATTAATAATTGATATATGGACACCTGGATAGCATTTCCTCGTTCTTATTCCGAAGACAAGAAAGCCCTTAACATGATGGGGCTTAAAGAGTAAATAGGAGCCCGACATTAAGGACAAAACCGTCAGTAAGAGAAGTGAAGACAAATATAGTTGGATTATTATTCTTGCAACTTCCCTCCATCGATTTCGGACAGCAACAAAGGCATTGGGGTACGTGTCAATCATACAAACATATTGCCCCACATTCGGCGCCCTAATCTTTTCCATGCCCACCTCCCATTCCTCTAACGTGCACCACAAAATGCAATTATAGAATAATTGAATTATTGGGGTAGAAGTTATGACATACTCTTTAAAAATAAAATTAAGACATAAATTATAGATTACTTTTACTATTACTCTTTTAATTATTCTTAAATTTGCTCTTCTAGAAAATATGAAATACTTAAGAACCTCACACAATAAAAGGATAAAATTGTAAAAAATTTCTAAAATCTCTTAAAAAATGAATAATTCATTTATTTTGAATATTAAAAAATAACTCAATAATTTATTTATTTTAAAAGAAAGGGAATATCATTTAATAATTAAAGTAAAATAAAATATAATAATAATATATTTAATTAAAAATTCTTCAAAGTGGGGTCTGAACTCTGAAGCAGGATAGATTATGTGCAGATTTTACCACTATTTCGTATTGGTAAAGATATTGGTTTATCTGCCTAAGACCTCATTTGTTTGCACTTAATGGAGGTCAGAATCTGAATGGTTCAGACTTCAGACCATTAAATGTATTTACTTTTATTAAGGTTTTAACTCTTAATAGGTCTGAATAGGTGTTAATCATTCAGATTTAAAACCAAGTCTTAATAGGTCTGAAGAGATATCCTGGTGTTGGATAATATTCACCATTCTATTCATAATCAACAGTTACCATCACTAACCACCTCTGTCACCGTCACCATTGTCAACCACCACCCACCACCACCAACCACCTCCACCATCACAACCACCATCGATAAAAAATACTTCTACTAACCATAATTGTCAACCGCTACCACATCCACTACCTCTTTTATTCTAATTATATTCACCACCACCACTGCCGTCAACAACAACACAATCAGCAACCACTAGCGGCCAATCCCCATTACCAACCAACTCATCTATCACAATTAGCATCACTACTAATACATCACAACCTCTACACATTCTTTGGCCGCTACCAGCATTGTTATTAGTAATGCCACCTCCACCACTACTTCAACCAATACCATCGCCACAATTTATCTCTACTAACAACCATCTCCACATCACAACAAATAAAATCTTCAACTAACACCAATACATCGTCAATCATCATGCATTTATGTTTCAGCCAACATAATCAATACCTTAAACTACTAACATCAAGCAACGTCACATCACAACAACCACCACTACCATCAATCGCCACCATCATAACAGTCACTACAATACCAGCTATCACAATTATCACCACCAACAATATTAATCACTAACATTAATCATTGTTACCGCAAACACCATTATAAGTCATCTCCACTATCACTAATAAACATAAATGTTTTTTCTCAATCAAATACTAATAATTTTATTTTATTACATTACATACTTTTTTAATATATAATTAATTTTTTATTTGAATTTTTTTTCTTATGTATACAATTTTTTTTTTTACACATTCAGATGTTGAAAAATAAACAGTCTTAATCATTCAATTTTCAGATCTAGAGACAATATCTTAATCATTCAGATGAGCACTCAAATTCAGACGTCTGAATTTTAAAAAAACAAATGTAGCCTAAGTCTTATAAACCAAAATTAAATCAATAAATACTTCCTCTAATCCATTTTATAAGTAATCTTAATGTAAATAAGTGAATTTTTCAATGTTCAAAAGAACTATTGAATTTAGTTTTGAATATTTATTTTTTCATTTAATGAAATTCTTAAGTGTTTCACATATTCTAGGATAATAATTTAAAAATAATAATGAAAAATAATCTATTATTTACGTTCTTAAATTTTTTTCTTTAGAGATATGTCATGTTTTAACAATTCGATTAATATAAACTAGAGAGAGTATAAAGCGCGATCTACTTCCTCCCATTTCAGAAATATTCGAAGAGGTAAAATAAACACATAAGTTGAATTATTTTTGAATTTTTCAAACTGATTAAATAAAATTACTATAGTATAAAAATTTTAATATATTGAATCAACAACGAAGGAGAAATAAACACACCATAAAACCCATTAATTATAGCGCGTCATTATCACCGCTTTATTGTCACGTCAATACGCTGGTGAGCGTTGCCATCGAAGTGCCCACAGCCCATAGCTTTTTGTTAATTTACCGTTTGACCCATTGGAAAACCCTAGCCCCCACCCATCCCAACATATTCACCCTGCTCCACTTGACCTCACTGTCCCTCAAACCCCAACATATTACCATCTTGCCATCCCCTTCCCATTCTCCTATAAAATCGTCACCTTCGTTTCTACTTAGGTTTGCCGAATTAGAGAGCTAAACGGCACTTTCAAGGTATTATTTCCGTTATTTTCTTCCTTTTTATTTATCAAAATTACCTTTTCTAACAATGGAGCCTTCTTCTTCTAGAAGCAAACATCATAGTTCAAGTTTTCATCAACATTTTCAACGATCCACTTCACCTTCGGGTCGGTTCTGTTCGTACTCAATGTCTTCAACTTCATCGACTTTTTCCAGTTTTTCCAACAGGGACTCCGATATAATGACCCGATCCACATCCCCAACCCGGGTCAATCTTCGCCGATCCGTTTCCCCATCGCCAAATGTACGCTTTTCTGCCTCCGCCGGCCGTTCGATTTCAGTTTACCCTCATCAACAGAAGCAGAATAGCAGAGCTTTACCGTCGAATCAGAAGAAGACTTGCATGTGCTCACCCACTACACATCCAGGTTCATTCCGTTGCAGTCTTCATAAGAACGTTGGCCAAAATAGAAGTCATTCAAATTCGTCGTATCGATCGAGTTATCATCTGAATATGCGGAGATCGGCCATGACGAACTCGCTTGTCCGTATCGGAACGGTTGAAGGTGACCTCGTCAAAAGAGCGCTTGCTGCTTTGATCCGTCCATCGTCTCATCATCTCAGACGAAGAGACGATTTTCAGCCACGACCTAGCCGGCTCTCCGTCATGTCCAAGGCCGAATAACTTACGAATTTGTGAATCGTTTTCATGTACAGTTTCAGATTTAGCGCTTTTGCAGTTGCGACTTGCGAGTGGATCAACTCAGGGATGAGATGACTCACTCGGGGAAAGGGCCTTATGCGTTTTAGTAGTTTTCAGGCGAAAACCTCCCCAACCCCAAAAATTTTGTATTTTTTTTTTCTGTCATATACAGCTTTCAATATATCATAGTACAATATATAAAGTTTTAATTGCATCATATTAAGCATCGAGTTTCTAAAAACCTGCGTTACAATTATCTTCTGGAGTTCCAAATTGTGATTTGTATTTTTTCTACGTTGCTTCAAAAATGTTTCCGTGTTTAGATGTGTTAGATCTTCCGAAAATGCACACCATTTTTGGGGAATCCAAGGCGCCCCACCTGGAGGCAGTTTCGCATTATCAAAGATTCGAGGTTACTTACGATAGCTTTTTTTTTTTCCCTTTTGCATCTTTTGTAGTGGATGGTTGTCTATTAGAATTTCAATTTCAGTGCAACTGCCTATATTTGGTGCCATTTGATTTTTACCTATTTGGAGGTTTATTTTTGGTTAGTTGGTTGTTAGTTCATTTTTTGGTGATTAATGTGCCTCTTAACAACTGCTGTTGATGCTAATATATTGTACTTCATGGCGTTTTTTTACAGGTTTGAATTTTTCCTTGGGAATCTCTGGCCTGTGGATCATGACAGTGTGACCTCTTGGTGATTTGATCAATGACCCAAAGTAGTACAGATGGACCAACAAAAAAAATTGAAACTTTTCAGCTCTACAGTAAAAGCGAAACAATATAATCAGCCAATTTATTCCCAAAAAAGCCCTCCTACTCCTACCAAGTGAATGAAAAAGTGAAATTTTTCCCACTAAAGAGTACTACTTGGAAGATTCAATATGTTTTCCAACATGCCAGAAGGGAAAGAGAAGATTAAAAAAGTGACTCTGTGGGGCAAAGAAATTAAATTTCTTCTGCTTAGTTAGACTTTTAAACCAAGATTTCAAAGGTGTGTTAGATTAGACTTCATTGGCAAAATGATGCCAAAGAAAGAGAAATGTTATGTGGGCGAGTGGGGTCGGGTCCTTTCTTTAATTTAAATCGAACAAATTACACCGAAGGCAGCGTTGGCAAGTCTAAAATTAAAGAGACCTAAAATTGATTATTTCAACTGCCATTCCAAATGTTAGTATATTTTTTCATAAAAGATTAATATTTTCTGTAGTAATTTATTTGACTCAGTTTGATTTTTAGTACGTTTCAAAAAGTCTCAACAAAATTAACATGTTTCTATATTTAAAAGTAGTTGTAATTTTAAAGAAATATTAATTTTATTTATAATTTATTTTAGATTATAAAACTTTTTTTAAAAAATTCTTAGTATTTCTCAAATTATGTGGTAAGTTAAACTATATAATTATAAAATTTGGGGTATGAGGAAGCACGTGGATGGTTAGCCGTGTTTGATGGAGCTGGTACAAGAAATAGTAGGCTCCTCAATATATGCTTTACTGACATCTTCTTGCATTGTTCCTCATTACTTAAATGACTATACATGAGATTAGATACTTTTGGATTAATTATACAGTAGTAGTATATTATTCATTATTCAATTGGTCCTTATAGCTAATAACGGGGGGTGCAATTTAAGACTTATTGGCAGTTGGCGCTAACTAGTGTGTGATCTCAGAAGTGAAGTCTGAGTAACATAGGAGTGAAACGAAGATGTAATGAAAAATACTTTTAAATGATGAAGTATTGACACGTAAACGTTAGAGCAGTGCATGGGAGGAGACAAAGACAATGTAAACACTCTTTCTTTTCAACTTCGAAGGCGTAATGATTCTTCCATTGTTAAGAATTATTATCAAATAAATGCTCCACTACTTTACAAAATAATAATAGTATCAGTACAACTTTGTATTTCATATTGTTTTTTTGGGAATCTCCGGTATCCATTTTGAATTCGGACAAGAAGGGAGATTTAATATCTAGAACGAAGAGTGAATACCTTGTCGGATCACTCAACTACTATGTGTAATGTAAGACTATGCCTACTCCTCCTCCTCCTCCTAGCACTAATCAGGTTGTAAATACTATAGATGTTGGGACTCTACCTAGCTCATCCGAAACAAGTACTTTTGTAATAACAGAGCCAACAGGATTAGCTCCCTGTTTAAATAACAATCTTTTTTTCTATCCACAAAAAAATTTTTTTGTGCTCATCTCATAGTGGTGCGGCAAAATGGAGAAATGGGCCCATACTTCATATTACCTTGTATAATTTTGGGGTCTCAGCCCAAAGACCAATGGTCCATGAAATCCCAGCGACATGAATAACAGCCCATAGGTTTGTTCCAACAATTTTCCCTTACGTAATAGTAACATATAATTGAAGCCTTACATTCCTCATGTGACCAGTAATAGTAAAGTTTAATTTAATTATAACTGGAGTATGGGGTGAATTAATTTGATATATTGTGCTCTCTTTTAGTGCTAGTGGTGATAACTAGAACATCCACTGTTTTCAACTGGTGTAACTTTCTAGTGAAACATTTAAAAAGATGTAGAGATTTGTCAAGATAATAATTAAAGCAAGGAAACAGGAATGTTGTTGGGTAGTAGTAATACTTAGGTATTGCCCTTACTTTTAACTTGAGTTTACTAGTTTTGAGGGGTCTTTTTAATTGCCCTGATGCATTCATGTAATGAAATAATGGAGTACTTTCTCTTTGTAATTTTCGCTGATATTTACCTTCTACAATAAATAAAGATGACGTGATAGTATAAAAGTTATATTTATACAGACACTATGAAGTAGGAATATGTGTTTGGCGTTGTCCACATCACGAAGAAGTTTTTTTTATGTAGTGTTGTTCTTCATAACTTCGGCGGGTTCAAAGGTTGGTGAACCTTTTGATATTTGATATTTATGCCATCGAATCTCAGTAAAAGGTACAACTTCTGGACTCCATGGAGTTGCCTAAAAAGTTTTGAGATCGAATTTGTCCACGTTATTACACTGTCTTGTCCTCTACCATAGTTCCCTATTGCTATGCTAGCTTCCTTGGAATACTACCTTGCACTGGAGGCAACAGTTGACTTTCCCTTCTTTATTGTGGTCCCAAGAGGCGTAATAACCAACTCCTAAACAAGACAGGAAAACCTTTAGGCTTCTTCGTAAAAGGAACATCAAACGTTTACTTGGAAAACACGTTATACCTGTTGGTCTTTTTCAAGTTGTTCCTGCTTAGTTTGGACTCAAAAAGATTTGATCTTTTCATATTTTGGATGCAGATTTTGTAGTTTCAAGAATGGCTGTACTAAAAGAAGGAAGCAGACCACCATGGGTAGGTCTTGCTGCTGCTGTTTGGGTACAGATAGCAGCTGGTAATGCTTATACTTTCCCACTATATTCCCCTGCTTTGAAATCAGTGTTGGGTTTTAGTCAGCAGCAGCTTACTATTATTGGAGTGGCAAATGATATTGGGGAGAATGTTGGGATTCTGCCTGGCATAGCTTGCAACAAGTTCCCACCTTGGGTTATTTTGCTTCTTGGTGTTTGCCTTTCTTTTTTTGGCTATGGTGTTCTTTGGCTTGCTATCAGCCAAACTGTGCTCTCCTTGCCGTACTGGGTTGTGAGTTCTTGATTTCTTTTGCTTTCTCTCTTTCTTTTTCCAGTTTAAGTTCTGTGATCTTCCTCCGATTATTTATCTATTGTTTGTTATGTATTATTTGCTATGCCTTGTTCTACCTTCTGTTGTTTAAACTGCCTTATTATGTGTTACTTGAGCTGAGGGTTTTTCAAAAACACCCTCTCTATCTCCACGAGGTAGGGTAAGGTCTGCGTACACTCTGCACTCCGCAGACCTCACTTGTCGGAATACACTTGGTATGTTTTTTTTTTTAAGTAGGGGGTGTGGTGGGATGGGTGGGAGAATGATTGTACTCTAATTGATTTCAGGTTTAGACTCCTAAAGCTGTGGAATTATGAACTACTGTTCTGATATAGAAACACTAAGTTATCGTGAATGCTGATACTGGGGATAATATGTTCAATTTGTGGTACTGTTCTTACATCTAGTTTAAAGTCATGAGATTGAGCTGCCCATCATAATCAAATGTGCCATTGGATTAGACATAAATTCATTTCTTTGAGCATTTGTATCTTAACTCAACTCATAAAAAACCGAAACGTATCTTTAATTACTGGAATGTGGACTCTGCATTTAGCTTTTCATATTGTAGCTTTAAATCCCAAAACCACGTGCTTTGATTGCAAGGGGGGTTGTGACCTGAGTACACACATGTGACATGAATTCTTCTGTTTATCCCTAGTGTATGAATTCACGTCCAGTAAACTATAACTTTAGCTTGGATTAGATCTTTTTTCATTGTTTAGACTGGAATAGACGTCTAGTTGAGAAATAATTGGAGGAAAATGGAAATACCAACCATTTCTTGTAGGCTTGTCATTTTGATTATTTTAGTACTTCTGCAGTAATCTTTTCGAACTCTAGAGATTCTAACGAATAAGATGTTAATATCCGTGAATGTAAGTGCAAAGATCTCAACCTTATAGAGGCCCATTTCTTGCCTGAGATTACGGTTTCTAGAGTTTGGCTGATTAACCTTCACAGAATGTATTGCTTATATTCATCACATCTCGTCATTATTGCATTTAAAAGTTGTTTAAAGAAAAAGTAGCACATGCTAGATCTTGTTGTATAGTTTCTCCTTTATTTGTGCTTACCCTATCTGATCAAATGCTGCTGTGGATGTAATGTTTCTTGCACGGACCTTGATGAACTTCCAAGTTATTCCCCCTGCTTCCTTCTGCTTTAATTGCCGAGCTAACTCTATCATGTGAATCTTTCTGGCACAAGAGTGGAACTATGAAGTGAAACATCGGATATCAGCATCTGCTGATCTTTCTTTTAACATTATTTCTCATATTTAGTTAGCCTTGTTACAAGAATTTGATGCAGCGGTAGATAGTGAGTAAAATCATAGATAGTAAATATATCTGCAAAATGCATCTAAAGGTTCTGTTAACTTTCCCGTGCTTCCAATTTTACTCTAAAAATCTAGCAATTCCCCTATTTTTCTTTTCTTTTCCATAACTATCAGTATTCGTGGAGGAGTAATTATCCTTAGTTTCCTCCATAACAGTTTTAGGTCATTGCATACAAGCAGAATAAGTCGCTCTTTTCTTTTTCTTCCGGAAGTTTTGTCATTGGTGCACCTCTTCCTAGATTTTGCACCCTGGCTCTTTGTCACCTTGTCTATCTAGAGTCTCCTTCAAACCCTTATATTTCTCAAGCTATGCTTTGAAGCGATCAAGCTCTAGGTATTACTAGCATTATATGTGGATAAATTTGACAAGTTTCCGCTGTGGGGCTTTCTCACTTATATGTGTACTAAAGTGCAATTCTTTTCTTCAGGTTCTAATTTTTTATTCTTTAGTGTCTTGGTTCTACTTTTCATCTAGCCAAAAAATGACTTGATCATTTCAAGCTTGCTCAGTTGCAAGTTTGCATATCAGGAGTTGCTTTAAGATGTATTTCTCTTTTGGTATTTCCAAGAGGGAACTTGAGAAAGAAGTATCTGTTTGTAATCACTTCATTAGTTTCTAATCCTTGTTCGACTCAATGACTCTGACCACCTGTTGAGAAGAGAGAGATGTTCTACATGGTCTTCGCTCCGATCAAAATGCAATGTCATTGCTTTATTCTGGTGACATCTTTGATATGTTTTATTTTAAGTATTTGGGGTATGACTTCCATTGACATAATTTCACAATTGATGTTTTTTATGTTTTTTAAGAGTTTTATAACATAGTTTGAGGATTTGTGTTTTACGGACGAACTTGTTCTCATAGTTTTCTCTGTCGATTTCTGATTGAATGCCAGCTTTTTCTCGCACTGGTAGTTGCTACAAACAGCAGTGCATGGATGGGCACAGCAGTACTTGTCACCAATATGAGGAACTTCCCTCTCAGTAGAGGCACTGTTGCTGGCATACTGAAAGGCTATGTTGGCTTGAGTGGTGCAGTTTTCACAGAGATCTTCGCCATGGTTCTTAATAATTCAGCTTCAGATTTATTGCTGTTTCTAACATTGGGAGTTCCGACCATCTGTTTGGCCATGATGTATTTTATACGGGCTTGCACACCAGCTTCTGGAGAGGATTCTTCTGAACATGTCCATTTTCTTTTCACTCAAGCAGCAAGTCTATTGCTTGCAGTTTATCTTCTCACTACAACAATTTTGAAGAACATGCTATCTCTAAGAAGTTCCATCTCCTATATACTTGTTGGAGTAATGGTTGTTTTCTTGATGTCTCCTTTAGCAATTCCCTTGAAGATGACACTCTTTCCATCTCGTCTCAAGAGATCTGGAAAATTAGATGGTTCCTCAAATGATTTGACTGAAGAAGAGGTCAGTTCCAGCCAAACGGCGGCCTTATTAACTCCAATGTCATCAGAAGTAGACCTTGGGAGCTTTCATGAAGGTGAAGATGTTTCTGAGGTGGACATGCTGCTGGCTGTGGGTGAGGGTGCAGTGAAGAAGAAAAGGAAACCTAGAAGAGGCGAAGACTTCAAATTTCGTGAAGCTGTTATTAAAGCTGACTTCTGGCTTCTGTGGCTCGCATACTTCCTCGGTGTTGGTTCTGGTGTAACTGTTCTTAATAATTTAGCACAGATTGGCGTTGCACTAGGTGTAAATGATACAACGATATTACTCAGTTTGTTCAGTTTTTGCAACTTTTTGGGCCGTCTTGGGGCAGGTGTTGTTTCGGAACACTTTGTGAGGTAATAATCTGGTATATTCCCTCCAGTTTTCTTTGTTTCCCAAGAAAGAGGGTAAGGGTGTGCTGAAATTCCCTCTCTCACTCACCTGGCTGGGGGCAAGGGACTAAAATGCTTTCAATTGTAGAAAAAACTCGAAAATGGTTTCGTATATTTGACATTTCTTATTGATACTATTAATATCTATAATTCTATCCATCTACATGGTTTCTAGCTCCTAATTCTTATAATTGATAATGCATTACTTAAGTGCTTAAATGTGTGAGTTCAAGAATGATTTCAATTGATGATTGCCCTGTCGCTTAGTTGTGACGGACAATTATACACTTCTGTCATATCCATTACAGGTCAAAAACAATACCACGAACATTTTGGATGATGCTAGCACAAATCATCATGATTATGACATTCCTTCTTTATGCTTCAGCTCTGAGTGGTACTCTCTATGCTGCGACAGCATTGCTAGGGATTTGCTTCGGTGTTCAGTTTGGTGTAATGATTCCAACTGCCTCCGAACTCTTTGGCTTGAAACATTTTGGCATAATATTCAACTTCATGCAGCTTGGCAATCCAATAGGAGCGCTTCTGTTTTCTGGTCTACTGGCTGGTTATGTCTATGACATGGAGGCAGGAAAGCAACAAGGATTGCACTGTCTGGGCCCAAATTGCTTTAGGCTCACGTTCCTGGTTTTAGCAGGAGTTTCTGCCTTTGGTGCGTTCTTGAGCATGATCTTGACCGTCAGAGTTAGACCAGTTTACCAGATGTTGTATGCTGCAGGTTCTTTCCGTTTGGCCCAGGCTTCTGATCACTGATTGACATTGTTGCCTTTTGCATTTATATGTATGTATATATTATATATGTATATCATCATGTTCCTCCGGGTATAACCAAAAGTTTGAAAGAATGGTTAATGTCCAAGTAAAATTTACTAGTGTTGATTTTCTAATGTTCATTTGGGGAACAGCTTGATGCTTCTATATCAGGAAATAAATACTATGCATTGAATCGCCTGCAAATTTCTATTGTTCATTAATGAAATGTTGTTGGCTGATTCCGAAAATGTAGTGATATAGTATTAGCTTCTTATTCTTAGCAAGAGCTTCTTAGAGTGCTAATCAAGGTGGGAATGGATAATATCTATCCTGCTCGAATCATGATTAGTCAGGTCAGTGGACTATAGTTACTAGATATTTAAACAAAAAAGAGGTACTAACCATATAGATTCCATTTCCACCTTATAAATGAGGTGAAGAGACAGAGCCAGAGATTGCACTGCAAGTCCTTAACACACAGCTCATTATTGTCAAAGTGAACTTACTGATAAATTTGCATTGGTAACTAACTGCCTGAAAGGAAAACAATGTGCTAGGGTTTGATTAGCATGATGCTTTTTGAGAAATAATTATTTGAACAGAATTTGTATGTCACCAATCACCATAATAGCCGTATTGGATATGAAGTTCAGTATGGTAAAAGTTAAAAACACTGCATTCTGCTGCTTATAGACAATGAGTTCAGAAAAATATGATGCAACAATTCCCAAAAACACTTTTTGAAAGTCTAAGGTATCTAGAAGGAAAAACATGAGGATAAATTATGTATATGTAGAGAGTTTGATCAACTTAGGTAGGTTTCAAGTCTTGAAACATTGCATCCCACTTAATCTCTTCAATAGCAACAGTTGGCCAGTTTCCACCATCAACGCCATTCATGTCTTCATCATCGCGAAAACCCTCAGTAGGTGAGCTTGATGAGCTGCTAATCCAGGTATCAGAAGAATCTATCATGAGATTGGGACTTCCATTCGTGAGCATCATCAACCTTCCTTGATTAGTAGTCTGCATTACTGATCTTTCTTGTTTAGCTGCAGTTAACTTCTTGTTCCTCTTCAACATAGATGCTTTCCATCTTTCACTGTAATTTCTCAGAGGCAACAGGGAACCTGAATCTGATCGATGAGTCCACGTGCTCAAGCGCTTGGCAAAATGTTGCTTTGCTTGCCTGATAGCTACAACAAACCAAAAGATATGATTTCTTGAACTACTTCTTCCCCTTTCCTTAGCAGCAAGCTTGAGGATTTCTAGCCTATGTTTGGCTATGGAAATGCCCATACTCTGGAGAAATTCATGGTTGAAATATTGTATATCATCTTGATCAAGTTCATTGTTAGTAAACATAATAGCATAGTTATAAAGAAGAGAAGAGTCAAGGCCAGTTTTGGAGAGCCATGAAAACCAATCCATGTTGTCCCAGTGTATGTGATGTGATTTTTGAAGATGTTGGGAGTTTGCCAAATTTTAAGGACTTTGAGAGGTTTTGTAAAAGAGTTGGGGTTTGGGTGGGAATTGGATGGTAGTTGAAGCTGAGAGTGACAAAAGATGGAAGGACCCGTGAACTAATTAAGACGAATAGACCAGAAAGTCCATAAGTTTGATCAGACTTTTGTTACATATGCACAAGTGAGTATTTCTATCTGTGGGGTTCATTTCTTCCATCAGTCACGGCTTACAAGATGGTTTTTTTATGGACTTCTTAAGTATTCCAGATAAGAAAATTTATTTGCAAACTGTCATTTTCTCATTTGAAAATGAAGAAAGAAAGAAAGAGAGAGAGAGAGAGAGAGGGGATGCTTGGAAGTAATCTTTTTTTTTTAAAAAAAAAAATGATATGTTAGACATTTTGAAAAATAAGTTTTAAGCAAATTATAAAAACACAAAGAAAGAAATTACTAACTAGCGTTTGGACGTTTTGGGGTCTTTGGACTATGATTCACTATTTAGTGTATCTTGACTCAGTCTGTCTCAACCCAGCTCAAGTAACATTAACTAGCTCATTTACTTAATCGATTCATTTTGACCCGCTCAAATTCAACTACATTTATCGGTCAATCAAACCTTCTAGCAAGCTTATTTGAAGAATTTTGATGTTTTGCTATTGCTGCATTCAACGTAGGACACAAAGATTGGGTTGAAGTGTTCACACCACCTTTGGGACCAGCATGTCATGTCAAAAACACCTTCTTTAAGACCAAAACAACTACAGCTTTGAAGGCAAATACAAGTAAAATGACAAACTATCATCGTTTATAATTCTCCATTCACATTTCTTTTATTAGCTCTACTCATCCAGCAACATCATAATCAGATTGTGCATGTACAAACTTCCCTGGATGTGATCCAGAACCATGCTGTAACAAGACTTCACCCTATCCAACAAGTAACTAAATATAGTTATACAACTCAACTCAAAATTACTGCTTGAATGCCATCAGCGAGAGAGTACAAAATCAAAACACTACCACGTAAAATCACTTCCACTGCTTTTTAAAGATAAAAAAGGTAAAAGAACGGACAAAAAATGGCATCATCCAAAGCTAGGTTGCGTACAACTAATCGGCAGCCATAAACGGGTCTGTATCACCAAGGTCAGCCACTAGTGGTTCTAAATCTGTTTGATCTTCACCTTCTGGGGCAAAGTAAGTGGGAAATGGAAGCGTTGAAATATCTGGTTTCTTGTACACAGAATCTTTGATGAACACAAAGTTACCTTCAGCTCCGGGAACCTGAAAAGGAAGTTGCAGTAGATCACTGGATATGAGTCATCTATCCATAGAACTGCACAAAGACTGACGTATTACTGAAAATTTTCACCCACTTTACAAGATCAAAGCACTTTAATTACAGTTCCCATTCAAGAGATTGAAATGACGCCTTTCTTCAGGCTGAGATTTGTTGCTACCTCCAAGAAGGACAAGTGAACCCCTCACCCCCTAGTTCCCATATATTTGCAGACAGCTGGTAATTTTTATTTGTAGCTAATATTCATTAGAAAGCACATAAAGCCAGGGAGGGGGAGGGGGAAGGGGGGAGGCTAATGTTGATTGTCAATGTCACACTACCAACTCTCTATATTTCTCTTCTTTTTGGATAAGTTACCAACTTTTTAGTCAATATGAGTTTGAATGCATAGAATTTCATCTGAAAGATTACACAAGGAAGAAACTCTTATCTTTAAATAATGCATACAGGCTGATAGCTCTCATATCCACGTGTTTAACGTTCAAAATAAATGAGAAGGGTTTCAAAATCTTGCCTGGCCTTTGACCCACATCAGGTTTCTGGCAGGATCAATCTTGTAGACCCAAACATTTTTAACAGTTCGTTGCACTCCACCCATGCGCCCAGGCATCTTTTTCCCTTTAAATACCTTTAAAGAAAAAATTACAAACGTAAGTGGAAGCTTGTTATACTAACTAGATTCTACAACAGCATTATACAAAACCATTTATTCATTTGAATCGAACCAAATGTTTAGTCAAATTAGTTAGTCGAGCATATCAAATGCAACTTTGGGAATGAAGTTATCTGCACCAGATGAGAGGTTGAAGCTCCCAACTAATTTAGAATGTCATAGGCTCTTGAACATACTTCAGACACATGAAGGTCAAACTCGTGACATGCTGGAGGGCCTGACCATACTTCTCAAAGTGACACAATGTTTATTAGAACTACCTGGAAAGAAACTGAGACAAGAAACAACTGAATGTACACAAGAACGGTCACTCTTTTGTAAGTCCAATCAAGCACCAAATATTTGGGGGTGGGAGATTCTGTAAGTTCCATAACACACCCTTGATGTAATAAAACCCAAAATTTGAATTAAAAAATGAGCCGTTATCTGTATTAACAGCTCACCATATGCTAAATGCGTGGAAGTTCCAAAACTCCACTAAAAAGCTCTAGGCAGAGAAACTCTATTCATGATATCGTGGATGGAACATGTTTGGCATTTGTATGTGGTAAATTTAGTTTCTTACTAGTTGTTTCTCTATTTCTCCATAATTTTATAGCTGGACAAATTTGGAATTGAAAGGGCTAGGGTCAGCTGACAAAGGGGAGCTAAAGGGATTAAGTTTTTTTAGAAGAAGAAAGTGCAAAAAGTTATGAGGAACATGGAGCTTGAAGTGAAAGTGAGAAGAAAAGTGCATGCTTCTTTGGAGCGAAATGGTCATGAATTATCAGGAAGCTCATTATCCAAACAAAATTATCAATCATCTATGAATTCAGTAAAAATCATATAGCAGTTTCAGTAACTAATTTTAGCTTCTATTGTACATAAGACATTAATCCAACTCCTCAAAGTTGAGATTCTTAGACGCAACCGATTCTCAGTGGAATCACTTTGTGCACTATTTCTTCAAGCGCAAACTTCTAAGAGCATGGCCTCACCCATGAAGCGATAACACCTTGCTTCACATAGTTTCATCGCTAGCTTTTAATAATATTTTTGTAAGCAGCCCACCAAAAAATTAACAATGAGAAAGTATTTCATTTTTACATGTGGAGGAAATAAAGAGAGGGAGAGGAAAGCAGAGTTAAGAAATCTCAACAAGTCTTGCAATTTCTCCGTGCCAAATGACTATAAATTTTACTGCTAGAATATTTTTTGTAATACACTTCACTGAAGCATCATTTAGTTATTACAGCATGTTTAAAACAATTAAAATAATATAACAACCATGAAATTTGCAATTTACATGCAATTAGTTATAAGGTAGACCAAACGAGGTGTGTGGCGAGTCCCAAATTGTTTAATTGTAAAAATAGAACTCATGCACTGTAGTTCACTACATAAAATCAAAGAAAAAGGTAATGCATACCTTTCCTGGAGCATCTCTTTGACCTGTAGAACCAATACTTCTGTGGGATAATGAAGCACCATGTGATGCAGGCATACCGCTAAATCCCCACCTTTTCATCCCACCCTACACACATGAGAATCCCTAATCATTAGTACAGCTCATTACATGAAATATACCCACCACGAGTGAAACAACACTGACAGTTAAATTTGCATCATAAGAGGTGGAACCGAAAGTGGAAAGGTGGAATTTTGTTCCACAAATGAAACAATATTTCTACCATTAGCTGATTCTTAGAGTTCATATCCTATAGTTTATATGATGATGGTAAGCGATACTACAATTTAAAAGCTGCCATGAAGAATTAAGAAATTCTCAATAGGCAACAAAATTGGAAATTTCAAGCTGTGTCTTAGGTTGGTTAATGAAAAACTCAATGAAGTATGAGAACTTGGTCTCAAACGCCTATTTGAGGTCAAAATATGAGTTATTCTCACCTAACAATATCACTAGTATCCTATAGTGAGTGCGGAAGTCCATAAAAGGTAAGAGAAATCAAACAACAAATACAATTAAGATTACTACACACCTGAAAACCTTTCCCTCTTGTAATTCCAGTAACATCCACATACTGGCCCGGAACAAAATGATGAACACTGATGCTCGTTCCAACAGGAAGAAGGGCATCTTCAGTAACAGGAAATTCCTTCAACTTTCTCTTCATGGGCACACCTTGTGCTCTAAAATGACCAACTTCAGGTTTGGTCAAATGCTTCTCCTTTTTGTGAGCACATCCAATCTAACTACCACCATAATAAAGATCAATTAGACCACATCACAACACAAGGAGTATCCCATACAGTCCACAAAGTCATTAATCAACCAATTTCCTTTCTCTACTTTTGTTGAGAGAGAAGGTAACTGTATTAAGTCAACCAATTTCTCGCATTTACAAATTTTTGGTCGGTTAATAGAGAACTTATTCAACCAATCTCAGGTGTGAAATCCATTAAAATATCTATTCAGGCTTGAAAACACATTCACAAAGTTCTCACAATATTACTATGACGCATTAAATTACAAGAATAACAAAACTCTTGCACCCAAGGGTGTGGCCAAGTGGTCAATGAAGTAGGTCGAGAACACAAGGTCTCGGGTTCAAATCCCAAAAGATACAAAAAAAACACTAGGTGATTTCTAACCACCAGTCCTAGCCTAGGTGAACAAAGATTGATGGTTAAAGATAAGCATAGCATACACTAACAAAACATTTCCTTTTTCTAAGCAACTCAGTTTTAAAGAACCCTATTGAGGGACAAAGATTCAGGCTTTAAGAAATTATATCATAATTTATTCAAGATTGAGGAACCTGTAGGGCGCAAATGCCTTCTTTCTCGGGAGTTTTGACCTGGGAAACAATATTATCATCCAACCAAAGAATGGTAATGGGAACGCGCTCCCCCCATTTGTCCCATAGAGCTGTCATTCCACATTTGATAGCAATAGCTCCAGTCCTTTTGGAGTTTGGAGTCATGATTCCAGGTTTTCCTTCAATAACCCGAGTCTTCAATTCCTCCACTTGACTACTGCAAGCACTGAATGCTCTGAAGTGGGTTTCTGAAACAGTGGATGATAAGAGAGTCCGGAGATGGGACATGAGGCTTCTTGATGCTGCCGCCATTGAGGAGCTGACAAGTAAGAATTTAGACCAATGCAGTATGTATTAAGCTGGTTTGTTTGTCAAAGAGACAAAGTAACATAATCAGAGGTATGAATTGAAGGTTACCTGGACGGCGACGAGAAGTGACTGAAGAGAGAGAGCCAAATGCGAATACTCCAAGTCGGAAGGGCCTAAACTTTGGGCTGTTTGTGGCCCAAGGGTTATTGCTCTCAATTTTATCTTTGGGCCCAACAATTCACTATTTATTGAGTGACTCGGCACTAGGGGTGTGCATTGTCGGTTCGGTTCGATTTTATATACTATCGTTTTTTTATTTTTAAATATGTTAAATCAATAAGATATTTTTTTATCGGTTTTTAGTCCTTAACAGTCCTGTTTTCGATTTAATCGATAAGAAAATACACATAAAATAGAAATAGTAGTAACTAACATGAAAAAAAAGAATCTTAGTTGCAATAAAAAATTCTATATAATGTGTTTTAATTTCAAGAATCTTCAAGTTTAAACTAAATATTATTAGGAGAAATTAAGAGTTTGTATAATTAAAATAATAAGTTTGTTAATTTACAAAAATTAAAGAGAAATATTTAATAAGTCACATATATTATATATAATAAGTCACACACACACATATATATATATTCTTGTTGGGTTATCGGTTTACCCAATAACTCAATAAGAATCTAATATTTTTTTTTATAAAACCATTAAAAAATTATTAACCCAATTACCCAATAATAATAAATCAATAACATTTTTATTAATTCGATTTATCGATCGGTTCGATTTTTGCATACCTGCTCGGCACACACTTTAATTACCAAAACCTAAATGGTGGCGGTTTAATTGGTTTGATCAGTTTCAAGGATCGGATGCCTAACACCATACACTTCTCACTTGTTTTATAATCCTTTAGCTTTTACTTGCAGCAATTTTGATTTGTCTTTTTTGATAAATCAACAAAATAGTAGTATTATTTTTTTTTATATTTTATCCTTAGTATTAATACTTATTATCTAAATTATTTTTCAATAGGCAATGTCTATTACAAAGTATTTATTCATAGGGATAATATGATAAAAGTCATTATATTCATTATTAATTTGTTAATAAGTGTGTTACGTTAAAATGTATTATGTCAAAATGTGACAAGTAAAAACTCAATTTGTAACCGGATTTTAGTGTCAGTTATATTGGGTAACATCATGGCTAATGCTCAAAGGAGTATGAATATATATACAAAAGAGGGTCCAATCCTCGTATCTTTTCAGCTAAGGTAAGTCTTGATGCCTCGCATTTTATCTTCCTTAAATCCAACTTTTTTTTATTCCTATGTTTTGGTAGCATTATCTGTTTCTCTTTGAATGTAAGTTTCACCATCTCTTAAACCTGCTACAATTTAAGTTGCTCAAACATTAAGCTTCCCATCTCTCAACACTAGTGTGTGAATACTGGATAAGTACAGATGGACGGAGTGAGTATAATTTATGTATGTTCTTGCTTTCTTGGTAATAGCATTCCATTCTTTTTGGTTTTGGTTTCCCATAAATGAAGTCTTTACTCTTATATTGTAATTTTAGTTGGTTTTCTTTATCTACAGCTTCTCTTTATGCCCGCATTTGTATATGTTTGTTTTTACTAATATTAGGATAGTTGACATTCGATTTGGAATCTAGTTTGCTTATGCTGTAGACCGGTGGTTCTATTAACTCTTCTTACTAATATTTGGATAGTAGACATTCAAGTTGGAATCTTGTTTGCTTATGTTGTAGACCGGTTCTATTAGCTGTTTCTTTGTGCATATCAAAATGTTGCACCTTTTATTCGACTTTGAAAACTCTAAGAACTACAAGAATGAAAAAAAAATAAAAAATCATCTTTTTATGTGAAAATTTCGGTCTGTCTCTAAAATAAATAAGGATGTGGGGGAGAGAGGGGGGGAGGGCTATCTTCTTGTGGTGCTGATCAAATAAATAAGAATAAGAGAAATAGCTGATAATTGTAATTTTTCACGGGTTGATCATTGGACTTATGAAGCAGATATCTTGGCTATCGGTAGGGTGCATCCATAATTCGGAAGCTTGCTACTATGTCTGGTAAAGATCCAAAAAGTAAGTAATCATGCTACAACATATCTCTTTTAGAAGACTTGCTGCTCTAGCTAGGTTTGTTTGTGTAATACATCATCGTTTGTCTTCCTTCAGCGGGAAAAAAGAAAGAAGTCAAGAAAGAGTCAGGTCTTGGTCTCTCTTACAAAAAGGATGAAAATTTTGGAGAGTGGTATTCCGAGGTATGCTTAGGAGATCCAACTATATGAGATATCAAATTTGATAGTATTTACCTGCTCATGTTCGTATTCGACAATGTGTCTGTGATCAATTACATTGCATTGGTGCAAAAATAAAGATGGAATGGCAAGAAGCTCAAAATTACCTCATTTCTTTCTTTTCTAACATTTGCTTAATGGCCTCCAGTAAGCATTTAACGAGAAGTTTTGATTTGATGGCAACTTGCTCAATTGGTTTGGAATGGGGCTATGTTTAGCTAAACTTCTTTCTTTTTCTGTTTTTTCCCTATAATCGAGTCACATTTCATAGATTTTCCATTTTCTTCTTCTTCTGAATGTTTACCTCACTTCTTCCTTTGTCTAGTATTTTAAAAGGGAGATTGTGTTTAAAACAAACTTCTATCCTTTTCCTAGTCATTATTTTGTTCCTTTCACCCATAATTTCTTGTCCAATTTCACGGATCTCCCAATTTCTTCTGCTAAAGAATATATTCGTATTTCTTTTGTTCTCGGGCCTTCTGGGTATTTTAGAAGGTGGAGATTTTTCTTGAAGTTCTTTACTCCTTAATGCATAAAAGATACGATTTCCATCTGACTAAAGTCCTCCTAAATGTGCTACTACTTCCTTCCTTCCCAATCCAATTCTGCTCCCTCTATATGAATACTTGTCTTCTTCTATTTTATTTATATGTGTGAGTTCCTTCTCATCATATATGAAACTTTGACTTACAATCTGCTCCGATTGACCAATCAATATAGGTTGTTGTAAGTGGTGAAATGATCGAGTACTACGACATATCTGGCTGTTATATTCTACGGCCCTGGGCAATGTCCATCTGGGAGATATTGCAAGTAAGCTTGACCATGAAAATTCTCTTTTTCTCCCACCGCTAATTGTTTGAGGTCATTTAAGATGGATTGATTGTTAGCTCTGTATGTTCATGGGTTTTTCAATGCTGAAATTAAGAAAATGAAGATAAAGAATGCCTACTTTCCTCTGTTTGTGTCCCCTGCTGTTCTTCAAAAGGAAAAGGACCACATTGAAGGATTTGCTCCTGAGGTTAGACTTGACACTTATTAAGTTTATTGTAGGTAATTTATCTTCTTTCAGCCCGTGAAGCATCTATAATGTCTTACATGAATGTTTACTTAATTGTTTCCTCACTTTCCTGCATTTAATCTTTATATCTTTATTGCTGAAATTTCCTGCAATCGTTCAAAAGTATTTGCTATTGCCGAAGATAGTCCTTAATGGAGAATTTGGGTGATGTATCATTCTGAGAAGCCAGAGTTTCTTTTGGATGTTTTTAAGTTTGGGGTTAACTTTGTTGTGTAAGTATCATTTTATGGTGTTAAGTTGGTATCATCCCTTGTGTGATGTATCCCATAAATTTTTAATAAGTATGCTCAAGGCTTATAATTCTTCAAGGCACTTCAGTTACTAAATATGGGGAGTGAATTGTTATGTCATTCTTCAGGTTGCTTGGGTTACAAAATCTGGAGAGTCTGATTTGGAAGTACCTATTGCAATTCGAAACAGTAATGTATCCTTATTTCTCTAAGTGGATAAGAGGACATCGTGACTTGCCCCTGAGACTCAACCAGTGGTGTAATGTTGTGCGATGGGAGTTTAGCAACCCTACCCCCTTCATCAGGTGCTCTTTTGAGTTTATTTTTGTCTTAAAAGCTTTTACCTTTCCTTTATGAGCATGTTCAAGTGTTTTCACTGCAAGTGAATGCCTGCAGCTTATACAACAAAAACTACGTTAGGCTTGGGCCGTAGATTCCAAATATTTTTCACTTTATTTGGGATTTGTGGTGTTGTGTTTCGTTATACTCTTTGCAAATAATAGTTGGAACAAAGTTCTCGCTTGAATGTAGTTGAATACAACTTCAAGTTGGATTTGGAATTTTCATGGTCAAACATTGTTTTTCAAATAAATTGAAAAATTATTCTGGGAAAAGAGAACAGTTTTTATCGCCAAATGGATCCGTAACATCTTAATCCCAACTTCTTTGAGGATTTGAGATATTATGTTAATGTTTTTCTTATGTTCCCTGTTCAGGAGTCATGAATTTCTCTGGCAAGAAACACTGCTTTTGCAACAAAGGAGGAGTCAGATGCAGAGGTATATGGTTATATATTGGAGTATGCATATTGGCCACTAAAGTTGTTTAAAACAAAAACTGAACCTCTCCTCAAGCTTCATTTAAGTACCATGGCAAAGTACATAGCTTGAGTGCATTGGATGTAGAGAGCAATGTAATAACTCTGTAAGATAGTTTTAAAGTGAATTTCCCAGTTCGTCTTTCTCCCTGTGTTATATTTGTTGTATCATGTATGATTCCAAATTAGTCTTGTTATTTTGGAATTATTTTTGCTTGTAGAGTTAATTTCGTCGGAAGAACTACATTAGATATTAGATCAACACAGAACTAGGAGGCACTTCTAGGAAGACAAGTTAGCTTTGTGATACTGATGCCAAAGCAAGGAACTTGAAGAACATGACGTATTGCTTCGTTTTTTGGGGGGCCAATCTATAGCTGCTCCGGGTGATTACTGATGGGCATATCTAATTTTCTTCTCTTCATTGATCAATTTTTAATTAGTCTGTTTATGAGCTTTTACATTTGTTTCTTCGAACCTGTTATTAACAACTTAGGACTTTGGAAGGACTAAGAGATAAAAGATGAATCACATCGTCTGTCAACTTGAATAATTGTTGTTTCAAGATCAAAGACAATTTGAATCGACATATGTTTTATGTCCCATTTGAAGTTGGTACAAATAAGAGAAACTAGAAATGTGTATCATTCAGTTTCAAATGGGAGAAAGTGGGCTCTTTTATTCAGAAGATTTAAATTGGAGTAGTTATATTGAAATGAAGAATGGATCAGATTGTAGTTTCCTCAGGGAGTGAATCTTTTTGTTTGATTGTCCAAAAAGGAATGAGGAATGTTTTGGTAAATAAAAAGTAGAATTACATGAGTGAATTACGGGACATTCTCAGTACGGATATGAACTATTAGTTAAGGATATTAGGGGATTCGTATAACAACTAAAAAAGAAGTTACTTTCATGTATATATGTAACCTAGAGCTGGTGTCAGCTATCAGATCAGTTTAGAATTTGTCCTTTCCAACACTTGCAAAACCTGCCTTCTACATTGGTACATTACTATCCTTGTGAATTAAGTATGTTGAGATTTATATTTCTCAGCCTGCTGCAGACTGCTGTGCTGCTTAAACATCAGTTAAGACTACTTTATGTTTCTCTTTGGCTTACCCTTCTCCACTTGCAGTCGTCTTGTATTATTGTTGGATAATTATCTGAGCAAATCAGTGGACTATTTTGAGAATCAATAACTTGGAACTGAGATGCCCTAATTTGGCCTAGAGAAGACTTGCTGCTATCAGCTTTCCCCTTATTTGTTCAAGTTCATAGTGTTTTTGCTTATAGATGTGGTCGTTTTCATACACTGTGATCTTGCAACTATCTTTGATTCAGGTTCTAGAAATCTTGGAATTGTATAGACGTATTTATGAAGAATTTTTAGCCGTTCCAGTCGGTAAAGGAAAGAAAAGTGAGCTTGAGAAATTCGCTGGTGGACTATATACAACTACAGTTGAGGTATTGAAGACTGTATCTGTGTACACATTGTTTTGCAGTTCTTAACAGTATTTTCCTTGAAAATTCTGACTGTCATTTATTCACCATTACTCCTTGGTTTTTTTCGCAAGGCTTTTATCCCTAATACTGGCCGTGGTATCCAAGGTGCAACTTCGCATTGTTTAGGGCAGAGTTTTGCAAAAATATTTGAGATAAATTTTGAAAATGAGAAGGGAGAGAAGGCTATGGTCTGGCAGAACTCATGGGGCTTTACTACAAGAACAGTAAGAATTCAACACCATTTAAGCAACTTTGTCACTTCACTTTTATACTTTTGTAGGTGAAACTAACCCCCTCTTTGTTTTTCCTGGTGCTGTGACAGATTGGTGTTATGATCATGGTTCACGGGGATGACAAAGGCCTGGTCTTACCTCCTAAAGTAGCATCAACTCAAGTAGTTGTTATTCCTGTGCCATACAAGGATGCAAATACTCAAGGAATCTATGATGCTTGTGCTACTACAGTTAAAGAGCTGAATGAATTCGGTATTCGTGCTGAGGCAGACTTGAGAGACAACTATTCCCCTGGCTGGAAATATTCTCATTGGGAAATGAAAGGGGTTCCTCTTAGGATTGAAATAGGACCAAAAGACCTTGCAAATAACCAGGTAAGAATTCTACTTTCTGTTTTTTCTTTCTAGTAGTCGGTTGTTTATGAAAGTTAAAATGGACTCGGAAAAATCTGTGCTGTGGACCTGAACTATTTGTGTGGAAGCCAAAATACATGTGCATATATTTACCTATGTTGTTTGATTCAAAGTTATGATATGACTCCCAGGTGCGAGCTGTTCGACGTGACAACGGAGCCAAAACAGATATTCCCGTGGCTAATCTCGCCGAACAAGTGAAAGATGTGCTCATCACTATCCAACAAAATCTATTCGATGTTGCCAAGCAAAAGAGAGATGCATGCGTTCAGATTGTAAAAACCTGGGATGAATTTACGGTTGCACTGGTCCAAAAGAAATTGGTCTTGGCTCCTTGGTGTGATGAGGAGGTATGTTTCCTGTCCAACTCCTAGGTGGTGTATCTGAGTTGTATCTTTTATTTTCATTTACAGGATGGAAACTGAAGTTTCTTGGATTACATCTCTGCACCTGACAAGTCAGTTGATATTGAAATGTCGCAGATTGGTTGGTTTATCATGATGTTTATGGATTGTTATCACAACCCATCAGTGAATCAATTTCTAGGGAGTCAATTATCTAGTATAAGGATATGTAATACATGTCAGTTTTAGAACTAACTGAAACACCCTTCAAATTCTTGTCTTTGGTGAACTGAATGTCCTTTAAATTTTGATGAACCAGGGTCACACCTCAACAATCTTCAAGAACTCTTATTTATGTAAAAGAATTTTATAACAACAGATTTCTAATTCTGGCTTTGTCCTTTAGACAAATCGCATGTCACTTTCTAAACTATTGTCCTCTTTATATTAACTTTGTGTACCTTCAAATTGGAAGTCTAACTTGGCTACCCATAAAAGATGCATCCTCTTTTTTAGACAGCTGCATATTTTTTATCATCAATCATTTTCTCTGCAATAATACTATGAATTTGTTCGTGTGATCCTTGATGCACATTCCTTTATGTGCTTTGTAGTGATGCATTTAGTTGTCAGATTGGTTTTGATTTCACATTTGCCATAATTGCTTTCTGTTAGGATGTTGAGAAAGATGTCAAGGCACGCACAAAAGGGGAGATGGGTGCTGCAAAGACGCTTTGCTCTCCATTTGACCAGCCTGAGCTGCCTGAAGGTACTATTTCCCTGCAGATTTGTTGAAGTAATACATCAAACAAAATGAAGCAAAGATTAGTTTTACAAACACAATGTTTATTACTATTTCGAGTATTGCAGGGGCTCAGCGTTATTGTCATCATCTGATATGTCATTTTATTCTGCTGCAGGTACATTGTGCTTCGCATCGGGTAAACCTGCTAAGAAGTGGACATACTGGGGCCGCAGCTATTGATGATCCGTTTTGGTGCTTTTCGACTCTCCTTATTCTTGTTTATTTGAGAGTTTGATTCTAGATTTGATGATTATACAATTGCATTAAAGTCACTATTTTTGGAATAAATTTCAGTTATAAATATATCTTCTTCATGATGAATATGGCTTATATGAATTTCATTAAATTGTCCTCACTGATCATTAAACTCACATGTCCCAACGTCATTTTTTTTCCTCCACGGCATCATTCACTATCTTTGGATCTTTGAATTAAATAAAAAATGGGAGTACTTAAGAAACAAGTAAAATCATTGAAGTAATCTCATTGATAATTATACACTATACATTCATGGGTGGCTTTCTCCTTGTGCCCACCGCTGAGGTAAAAATATTTTGAGCAAATATCAAATTACAGAAATTCCAACCCTTACTCCTTGCTGTGTAAGGTCCATCAAGCTTTCTATACATTTTTATTTTTTCATATATGAAGCTCGAACCTGAGACATCTAATTAAAGTTTAAGAAATTCTATCCATCTCTCATAGTTGAAAATTACATCAACAAAAAGCAAGAGAAAGTTAAGTTGGTTTTAGATTCTGAAACATTGTATCCCACCTGATTTCTTCAACTACACAGGACCCCCAATAATCATCCCCCATTTTATCATCATTATTAACCTTATGACTAGAAAAACTATTCATTCTTGAATCTGCACTGAAATTTGAACTCCCATTTTTGAGCAACAAATGATTCTGCTTAGCTGCAGCAACTCTTGTGTTCCTCTTCAGCATAGAGCTTTTCCATCTGGAACTTCCATTGCTTTTTGGTACTAAAGCAAGTGCTAATTCCTCGCTATGACCCCACTTCACTATAAAGAGCTGCGATAAGCGCTTCTTTGTGCGTTTGATAACTTGGAGAAATCTTGACATGGAAGTTGGAACTGAACCTTTTTCTTTCTTGGCAAGTTTGAGAATTTCTAACCTGTGTTTGCCAATGGAAATGCCTATGCTTTGGAGAAATTCGTGGTTGAAGTAAACAATGTCTTCGTATTCGAGCTCATTATGAGCAAATGCTAGGCCATATTCATAAACAAGAGATGGCTCTAGACCTGTTTTGCATAGCCAAGAAAACCAGTCCATGGCCTTTTTGTTTGTTTGCTTGCTTGCTTGGTTGCTCTGAATTTAGGTGTGTGCTTGAGAGGAAAATGAAGGGGTTGTAGAAATGTTTATAATGAAGGTTGATATGAAGACATATTATAATGTTTAGAAGACTTGAAGAGAGCGGTGATAATGAAGGTGGACATGAAGACATGTACATATATAATAGTATACATACAATATAAATAAAGGCTTAAAGAGATGTGAATTTTGGTTGCTGAGATATTGGACTTTCACTTTTTATTCACTGTGTAGCTTTGCTTAACTAGGTGGTTGTTGAAACTTCAGAGTGACTAAAAGAAAAAGATAATAGTAAGCACAAAAAGTGAGGTTAACAAAGTAGATTGAGAATCATTATATTTTAGATTAAAATTTTAGTAGAGGCAAAAATATTTTCTAATTTTTTTTTATATGGTAGATAATTGAGACATGTGCAAGCTGACTGGAATACTGAAAATGATAAAAAGAAAAAAGATTTGTATTCCCCCCCCCCCCATGTTCCATCCAAGAATTGGCCAAAATGTGAATTTGGGATTTAGGACTCTTCCAAAAGAGTTAGAAGTAGAAATTAAGAAATTCTTGGAATTATTTGCCCATTAATCACGGTTTAGAATAGTCTTTGGTCTACAGGGTCACCTCCACCCCCATCACCAACTAGGCCTACTTGCTTTTGCTTAATCACTTCAAGTTTCAATCACAACTTCTTTTACAGTACTTGCAAAGGGAAACATAAACCTCTAGCTCCAAGTAACAGTTTGTATAAGTTCTCATGTTGCAAAACTTTTTCTGTTACCTATTAATTAGTCAACCTTGATTATAATTTGGCTAATTACAAAAATTAAAAATCATTTGACCTTCAAGACAGTACAACAGGATAAGCATTGGATAATAATGTTAAATGAGATTTGACTTGATTTTAGTTTTGCAAATTAGTGTTTAGCCGGCTCTTATTAATTTTCAATATATATTACAACTTACTAATAAAACAAACTTAGATAATACGCAAAAAGATAAAGTTGATGTGTCACTATCTAAGGGTGGACTGTAGACCAGTTCTACATGTCTTCTTCATTATTTTAATTTTTTATTTGGTTTTCTTTTAAAAATCTGAAATGAAGAAAGACTTTTAAATAAGAATTGGGATCTAATTACTCCAGTTGATTCAACTTATGTGGCATAATTTAACCTACCACATAATTAATAAGAAATTAAAAGCGCTTAAATCGTGACCTTAAATATGTCATATATTATATTTTGTCATATTCAGCTAGCCATCATTCTTTTTCTAATCGATTAAAGAAAATACTCACATAAACTGAAATGAAAGTAATGGAAGGAGAGTAAGTTTCTCTGAACTTGAACTAAAAGATGCTCCCTAGGTTTTTGTTATTGATAATTGCGGTATGCAAGCTAACTTACTTTTTACCAGCATAAGTATCAGGCAACTTTGTTCATCAATGTTCAGACAGATGAAAAGAAAATCACTTAATATTCTTACTCCAGTGAAATTTGAACTAGAGATAAGATGCTCCTTAGGTTCTTGACACACATAATTTCCCTTTTGAACTTTAATCAGGATAACCACTATTCCTATCATGTGACTTGTTGGAAGATTCCAACAAACAACTATTGCATTTCAAAATGTAAAAATGCTGATGATTGTGAAACAACAATGGTTTTTTGTGCATGTATGCCCCTCATTATTTGATCTTGGATATTAGAGAGAACTGTTCACCATGTGAAAAGGCAATGGTGGGACTGTCCCACACTTTGGAATTTTTGTTACAAACAAAAGCTTGTGTTCCCTAATCCTATTAATCTACATATATCTTGTCTTAATATCCTCAATTGCCCATCATGCTATTTTATCTTTTTTACTTGCAATTTGTAATTCTGAAAGAAGAATTTAACAAGATGCAAGAAATAATGCTACATGTGGAATTTAAAGGCAACGGAAGGTTTTCAACCACCTCTGTCACTATTGAAAAGCTTCCCTTATTTCAAGGTGATTTGATGATAATTTATAGTATAAATTTACAACAAGAATTGTCTATACTCTATTTGCTTGATATAGTTTTTGAACGAAAGAGAGATTCCTTTCATTACTTTTAGCTATACCATGGGAGGCAAATTGATGTACTAATTTCGTGGCAAATGAAGGGCACGTTTGATGAAATGCGTTTACGAATATCAAGTTTCATCTCCCGACAGATTTAACTATTTAAGCGATGTAGCTTAAGAAAGATATTAAGGCTTTTGTTGCTACTTTCCACAGTACCCAAAATAAAAAGGAGGGGTTGGTAACCAGTAAATTAAGAAATTTTAACTATTCTAAAATGTTAGATTTTGTTTTATAACTTGGTGTTCGAGTTAACTTGCCGACACCTCAAACTAAATCCACAAGGTACTTGCTACCTCTCACATGTATTCGGTTAATTTGGGAGCACCTCGACTAATTTCACAGACCTCCCACCAGAAAAAAAATACCGGGTAACTAAGGCTTGGATGAATGACAAGAAATCACCTAGTATTTTTGTCTCCTTTGGGCTTTCGAACTTGAGAACTTATGACTCTCATCCCACTTTGTTGACTATTAGATCACAAGCTTGGATATTATTATTACTCTAAGATGTTGATTACAAGGGAATTAGTTAGTTTATCGGTAAGTAAATTAAGAAGGCCAAATGTGTGTGCGCGTTTGTTTTTATCAATTTCAACATCTAAGAAATGAAAATAACCATCATGATTACTCTTTATAACTTTCATCGAGGTTTATCATAATCAAGAGGTTACCATTGAGGGTAATCAGCCTTCCCACCTAACTTTAATCAGATTTAAACTGAAATTTAAGTAAAGATGATAGATTATGATCATTGGGACCTTTGTTTAGGCATGCGGACTTCATCAACATCGCAGACTAACCAAAAAAGTACAAAAGAAAAAAAGAGAAGACAATTAAAGAGACTACTCAGTCAGCTTATTCAAAATCAATAAACAAAGTGATCCCTAACTATAACATATTATTGTTGACCTTCAAGTCTACTCCATTGCTATTCATTAATTCTAACAACTTCCAAAAGGAACATCATTGTTCAATTACTAATTTAGCATCAAAGCAAAGCTCCTGTCACGATGAATCCTGCAATATATTGTTGATGTTATAAAATCCAGTCTGAGTTGTTAAGTCGAGTCCGATGAATGCATAAGAGGTCATAGTCGAATAAGCTCTCAAAGACTTACAGTATATGTGCTGCCTCCCTTATGGTATGAATTATTGAACGAGTCATCTTCCTATCAAAGTTAAAGAGTCAACAGAGCATGTCTCTAATAAGCTAAGATACTTTAATGGCATAAAAGCATAGCATCTTCCTTGGAGTAACTGGTAAAGTTGTTGTCATGTGACCAGGAGGTCACAGGTTCAAGCCTTGGAAACAGACTGACAAAAATGTGAGGTAAGGCTGCGTACAATACAACCTTGTGGTGGGGTCCTTCCCCGAACCCTGCGCATAGCGGGGAGCTTTAGTGTACCGGCTGCCCTTTTATTTTAGTAGGACATAGATACATGGATCATGTTGAAGACATGTAACATTGTTTATGCTTTCATTTAATCAAGTTATGGGGCAAATTTGAGCTAGAGACTAGATTTTACAGTATTTTACCAGAGCCTCCATATTTCCAATTCATTCAAGATGCCGCCTGAGATCTCTTTTTCAACTTTAAGCCACTCTACAGTTGACAAATGATAGTCACAGATTGCAGCATCAATTAGTAGAAACAAGTTCAGCACAATTTGTACAGCAGAACTATAATACCCTTTGTACAGGCATATTTAAGAAGGATCTTCAAGAACAAGTTGTAAATATATATATATATAAACATTAAGTTGCTGGTGACGAATACGCCTTAGAATGTACAGGAAGTTTAGGAACAACAGTAATTTAGTGCATTCATCTATGACATTAATTGTACATGGTATGATGACCCTAGCATGACAGAGGAAATAAAGGTGTGGAGAACTTTGAAGGACACTTCAAGCAAGTGCAAGCAAATGAACTCAAACTGACCTATTTCATTTTCTGTAAACTGGAGAAACTACTCTCCGATGAATTCTGAGTTTGTAATTTGAGCCGTCTATTAAAAATTCACAAATGCCATTCAAAGAACAAATTGAAAATCCAGTTGGATAGAAGCAAAAGAACATCTTTTACTGGACAACTGTTTGAATCATCTCCAATTATTCTAGATATTACATATCTCAAAGAATGTGATTAAGCGACATAGCTAAGGTTTATAATCCATGAAAGTACCCATATATCACACCTCATCCAATCTATCCTCCGACCATAAGGAGTTCAGAGATAGCAGCACTCTAATTCCCTATAAACATGTCTAGTTGAAAGTTGACCATCAACAACTTAAACATTCTCATCGATTATGTGTTTGTTGCACTGGTCATCAATTAAAATTTTCAGAAAATGACATATAGGGATCAATAAGAAAACTGACTTAAATTGGAAGGGGAAAACAACAACACTTAATGGAACAACAGTTCAACTTCTCAGAGTCTCCATACGTTCAACTAATACTCGATATTACATGAGATCTCACAGCAACATGAATACGTAGCTAAGGCTTACCATTCAAGCTTGCCTTAAGCCAATCTACTTTTACAATTCCGAATTGTAGATGCAGTGTTCTTAATCCCTTAAAACAAGTATAGTGGAATTTATACAGCATAAAGAAGTACTCCCTCCCTTTCAGTTCATACGCCTTATTTTGTCTGGGCATGGAGCTTAAGAAAGGAAACAAGACTTATGAATCGTGTGATCTTAAACTAAAGATATGCATAATGTTCCAAAATGTCCTTTAATATTGTGTCGTACACAAGCCGCGGGATGTTGAAATTAAAGAGTTGCCAAATTATAAAAAAGACAATTGGTAAAGTTGCTGTCATGTGACCAGGAAGTCACGGGTTCAAGCCTTGGAAACAGCCTCTGGTGGAAATGCAAGGTAAGGTTGCGTACAATACACCCTTGTGGTGGAGCCCTTCCCCGGACACCGCGCATAGCGGTAGCTTTAGTGCACCGGGCTGCCAAGAGAGAAAGACATTCTTTTTGTCTTTTTAAGCAGATCAAAGAAGATAGTAAGACAAAAGAAAAACTGAAACAAGAATAATTGTTTCTTCTAGAAGAATTCAAAACAATTTTGACAACAAAAAGAAGAGTATCGTAGAAAATATATTACTACGAGTACAGATTATGGAGCAAGTTCCAAAATTTCAGGTACTTATAAGAATCAATATTCAATTATTGTGTTCACAAGATAAGTTTGTTGTACATGGTATACTGACCCCTGTATGGAAGGGGAGAGAAAGATATGAAGATGTAGTTTGCCACCTTTAACAATTACAAATAAAACAAAAAGAATTCAGACTTTACCAGCTGCCGCAATCCACATAACTCTCAATAACTAACTCTCCATGAATCCTCCATCGCTGTTCTATCAATCTTCAACATCTATGGATATGTCTTGCTATTCTACATGGACTGGTAAAGAGAGAATGATTTTTAAGTGGAAAATTTTCACAAGGCGTTCCGTCTGGAACCTGAAAGTTTTACTTGGAGTAGCTTATCCTCACTTGGATCAATAAGGCAACAAGCCTTTCCCACTGTATGAAAAGGAGCAATCTCAATCACTCTGGCTACTAATACTATAAATATTACCACTCACTCCAACAATGCTAACTACAATAGCTAATATCAACATGAACCAAGACAAAATCTTCTCTCGCACACTCAAACCACTTCCTTGTTTGCTCAGCCTTAGAGCAATGAGAGATGGAAACGTATAGCCTAAAGAAACTGCAGTTGTGGCCCCCGTAAATTTGAAAGCAGTCCAGATGTTAGGAATCATAGTCGACCCAAAATATAAGAGTGCCAGGAGAATGGCAGTCAAAGCCAGACACCTCTTCCTACTTTCTGTGAGTGGTGCAGATCCTTCAAACAACAAAGCATCCACAGTCTGCCTCAAGGAGAAATGGATGACAGGGAAGACAAGAACCAGATGGAAAACATAGCCAACACGAACAATGTAATTCAACGCTGTGCTGAAACGAATGCCAAGATCCTTGTCAAAATTGGTGAGTATATCAGATTCAGTATCCTTCCCAAAAAGTAAATAGCCAGCTACTGCTGTAGAAGCATACACCAACACGCAAATAACGGAAGTAATCCGGCTCACACGGTTCATCTTTTGAGGTGATCGGCCTTCAAGCTCATTATAAATGGGCTGAACATTAAAGTGACAAACATATGCGTTGGACATTATGGGGATCACAACAAGCAGGTCTAGAATTGCCTTCTTAGACCCGAAATCTGGCGTCATCCTTGGAGCTTCAATTTTCCCCTCGACAAGCTTAATAAACGCTATAGTAAAAGCAACTGCAACAAAGACAACAGCAAGAGCTACAGAAGCAGCTGAAGACAAACTCAACGAATCAATCTTATCCATCGCGCAAAGGGGTGCAAGAAAAACCACCAACATGATCAAAATCACTATCCTCCTATGATCCCACATTCCATGACCTAACCATTGATCAAAAACCCCAATATGACGAATCGACCCCGACAAAACATCCCCAATAATAATCAAATACACAACCAAAACACCAGCATTGTTCACAATAATACAAATCTCAGACAAAATCTTCGCTGTTTTACCCAATGCAGCCTGAACAACCTCCCCATAAGACGCCGCCTTACATTGAACCGAAAACCGTACAAGCAATTCAACACTAATCTCAGACAAAATACCCATCAAGAATATCAAAACAACCCCAACAACTAAACCCAAAACTTTCATTGTAGCAGGCAAAGCCATAATCCCCGCCCCAATAATAGTTGTCGTGAGATTAAACACCGCCCCATATATCCCAGACCCAGATTCATTTTCACCAAAAATAAGAGGTAAATTATCCAAATCAATATCATCCGCTTCAAGATCATCAATGGGGGTTGCTTTCAATGGCTCATTATCCCTAAAGTTATCATCTTTAACTTGTAATTCAACAAAAGAATCCTTTGAAATAGCCGAATAATTGCTATCCATTACTAACAGAAATGGTATCTACAATTCAATAATTAAATGCATCTACACGACACGACATTTATGTAGCAAAAATACGAGAAAAAACTTACGTTAAAGTCGGATGATTTAAGGAAGAAAGAAAACCCTAGATCGTCGAAGTCAAAGTTGAAGCGGCTTATTTGTAACTCGAAAATGGCAGATTTGGAGAAATTGAAAAATTCAGATTTTGAAGAAAGAAAAAAGTTTTTTTTTACTATTATTTGGTACAAGTTTCCTATTGGTTGACTTATATGAAGCTTCTGCCCAATAGCCTACTTGATGGGAAAAAAATGGTTTAATATTTTTATGCAAGCCAATAAAATTTATGTAAGGAAAAAAAAAATTGATTGCAAATAAATATGTTATTTAAACAATTAATAGTTAATATTTTTAGTATAGTAACTTGGAATAAATAGTAAGTAATTTACTATAAAAGATTAAATTACGCAAATGAAGTAAAAAAATTATTGTGCTATGAGTATATATAAATTTAAATTTTTTTTATGAAGGATATGGGATGAAATCATCTTATTATCGAGTGCGAAAAATATCACTTATGACAAGTATATATGATTTAAATCTTTTGAAAAGGCGAAACAATTCTTTGATTATCAAGAGTAAGAAGTAATATGTTATAAAAGATTAAATTAAACTGATAATTTAAATGTTTTATTGTATTATCAACATGTATAATTTAAATCTCTGAAGAATAGGTGAAAAGATCCTCGAGTTGTTGTTGCTCTCTATACATAGTCTCACTACACATATTCATTTTTATTATCGTAAATAATTTTATATTATTAAGTTAATTTTATCTAATTGGTATGGCAATTAATTTAGAATAAAAGAAGTAACAATTTAAATAAGATGGAGATTTATATTAATTGACAATATTTATATGAAAATACATATTATACATTAATGTCATACCTATATTATGTGTGAGTAAATTTTTTCGGCTTGATTAGTTGGAAGGATTTTCCTTCAAGTACATATTTTTAACTTTTTTTTTTTATCCTTTTCCCCCTAAAAAGTTTGCTAAAAGAATGCGTGGGTGGTGGGAGACAAAAATTGATATACAAGTTATCAACAGCTAATTTCTTCGATATTAAGATTTACTTTCCTTGAGTTTTCTAAGTAACAAAAAAGTAAATAAAAGAATAGTTTAATTTATGCAAATATCACTTTTATATGCCACCATTTAAATTTATTTTGCAAATATAACCATATCCATTCCGATCATGCTAGACTCGGATCTAATATTTATTCGTCGGGCAATTCACATAAATATACAAATTTAGAGTCTATATTACAAAATCTACCATTATTATTTTTTTATTTACAAAAGGTAGCTTTTATTTACAAAATCTATCAACTATTCAACTGACATAAGTTCTTTCAAAATAAAAACACCACTTTCTATACCATGTTTATATTATAATTTTTGAATATAATTAAATAATCTTTAGAGAACACTAATTTCTATAGCAATTTCATAATATATTTATGAGAGCACCATTTTATATATCATTTTTATATCATTATTTAGAAGTTAATTATACCTCATAGAATATACCATATTCAAATGTCATAAGGTTTTTGACATACCCTTTATGGAACACCAATTTCTATACCATATTTATATTATATTTTAAGATGTAGTTAAATAATTTTTAGATGACATCAATTTCTATATCAATTACATATCATGTTTATAGAAACACCAATTTCTATATTATTTTTATACCATTTACAGAATATATAACCTTTATGAAACACCAATTTCTATATCATATTTATATCATGTTTATAAAAACGGTAATTTTACATTACTTAAATGATGATGCTGAACTAAAATCAAAACAACATCAGAGCATCTCCGCATAATAGCTTCCAGTAGGAGTTAAAGGAGGAGGAGAATTAGAAGAGTGAAAGTATTTGAGGGAGAGATATGTGAAGGAGAGTAGAGTTAAGATGGCGAGGGATAATAGGGAGCTTTGGAGACTGCTATAACTTGAAGATTGTGGTTGTGGTGGTTTCGCCGACCACATTGTCGATGGAGATTTGCGGATTTCGGTGGTAGATGGCGGATTCCGGTGGGAGATTTTGGGTCAAAGGGAAGGAATTTTGACTCGGAAATCGCCGGTTTTGACATTGTTACGTGAAATTGAGAAAAGAAAAAAAAAGATTTAGTTAGGAGTATTTAATTGTTATTTAATTTGAAGAACGAGAAAGGTAAGGGCAAAGTGTTCCTTTCAAGTATGGTCTTCATTACATTTTCTAAGATAATGGGGGAGTAAAGAGGACAACTCAAATTGTGTGATCTATAAAGTTTTCAAAATTTGAAGAAAAAAAAAGTTTTAAAATTGAAAGAAATGAAAGACTTCTAGGAATTTTTTTTTCTCCTATTTAATAGGTTTTGTTAGTTTTGTTTGGTATATTTTGTAAAATAGAAACTTGAGGTAGATTTTGTAATATAGACTTAACTTTGTATATTTATGTGATTTTTCTTATTCATATATTGCATAACTTATTCATTTTTGGGCATGGTCTTTCCTCCTCCTCTGTCAATGAAATTTAAAAAGCCCAGCCCAATCAAGCAAATGGTATGTAGCCCATTAAACTAGTTCTGTAATATGGGCCTCATATCTTTTTCTTTTCCAATTTTTTGTCGACTCAATCAATTTATAATACCGCACACATTATAAGCAGCAACAATGTTTTGGTAACATTATGAAATTATCATTAAACTAACTAATTACAAAATCTGTGTCAAAAATCCCTACATCTATGACCATGTGCGCGTTTAGAAAGCTTAAAACACTTGATTCTTTCTACAATTCAACGTTTGATCTACTCTACTGTGTGCATTATTTGTACATTTATATGTTTGTATATAGTTTTTAATTTCTGATCCTCCTCCATATGTGATAGATCAGCCACCACTTCCTTCTTTTTTAAAAAAAATAAATTGTGAAATATTATAATTAGCTGACAAAAAGTGATACACCTAAGCCACCTCATAAGAAGGGTGCTAAGTCAACTAGGTCTCTTGTCTAAAAAAGTTATGGCTGTCAAACGGGCTGGCCCGGGCCAACCCGGAACCGGCCCTTCTATTTTAACCAGATTGAGGGCCGGTTTTGGTGCTAGACGGGCCGGGTCGGGCCGAGCCAAACAGTAAAAAAATTAAAATTCACCCTAACCCGGGCCACTTAACCCAACCCGGTCAAACATATAAAAAAAAAAAAAACTTTCTTTCAATATACATTACATATACCCACCTATATACATTATAAATACGTTAAATAATATATATACACTATATATATAGTATGTACTATATTAGAATTTAAAAAATATATACACATATACACAATTAGTCAATTACTCATATATACGCACCATTCAATGTATATACTACTACTTATAAAATATACTACAATATATATACATTACAATATATATAGATATACTTATATACTAATTTATAAAACATATACACATGTATACGTTAAATATACACTTCTATAGAAGATATATACACATGTATACGTTAAATATACACTTCTATAGAAGATATATACACATGTATACGCACCATTCAGTGTATATATACTACTACTTATAAAATATACTACATTATATATAGATTATAATATATATAGATATACTTATATACTAATTTATAAAATATATACACATGTATACGTTAAATATACACTTCTATAGAAGATATATACACGTGTATACGCACCATTCAATGTATATATATTACTAATTATAAAATATACTACATTATATATACATTACAATATATATAGATATACTTATATACTAATTTATAAAATATATACACATGTATACGTTAAATATACACTTCTATAGAAGATATATGCACAAATATACAAAACATATGCTACTTAATATAATAAATTAATAATATTTGGTAGTAAATTAATAATATATTAGAATTAAGTTTTTAATTTAAAGTATAAAACTAGAAATTCAATTTAAAATTTTAAATCGCTAAATGAAAAAATATAAAAAGCAAGGACTAAGGAGTGAATGAATTTGGGAATTTTATTGATTGCAAAATGATCCAAAATTTATAATTTACATGAATGAAAAATCTACAAATTATGCATCATTTTTTCCCACTCATTCATGTTAATATTAACGGGAACTTGTATAGGATAGTCGAAGTCAACAGGGGCAAAACCATGCATTGGACTTGATTCTGCTGAGTTCTCCCGTGAAGTCATAATTTCTTCAAGTTTCAGCTCGTCGCTCGACTCCGGTTCCATTCCTTGGCTTCTTCTTTCCGCTCTAATCAAATCTCTGAGGCAAACTAGAACATCCATTACATTGCTTCCTAATGAGTGTCGGTTGTTTCAAAGTTGCTGTCGTCCCTGACTAAAGACGCTCTCTGATGCAACTGTTGATATTGGAACATTCAAGATATCTCTAGTTAATCTTGAAAGCACAGGATATTGTGTTTCATTACTCCTCCACCAATCCAACGTGTTCATCTGTCGTCTGCGATCCTCTGGTGTCGTTCGAAGATAATATTTCAGCTCTTCCCGATAAGTTTATGTGTAAATTCTCTCATCAACACTCTTCCAACAATTTAAATCATAAAACGAATCAGAAAAATCACTATGTGCCGTCTTTTAGAAGATGATGGCTCCTCGGGAGGATGAGGAGCCACAGTTGGAGTGATATTTGTAGGTACGGCTAAATCAAATAAATCAGCATAGTGATTATATTATTTTTCTATGTAGTCCTTTGCATTAGCCGTAGCCGTCCACAATTTAGGTTGTACTTGTTCAGAATCATGGTTAGTAGTTATTTCTAAGTTAGTATAAATAAGAGTACTAAAGTGGCACATATTATTATATTTCATGCACGAATTTAGCATAGCACCAACCAAGTAAATAGGGGGAATCGGAAAAAAAATATTTTTTAAATTTCGTAAACATAGCGCCAACAACTTCTTTATAACATTCTTTATTTTTATATTCTTTGAGCAAACCAGAAATATCGGCTATATATGCCAAAATATTACAAACAGTAGGATAATAAAACACCGAAAAATTCAACCGTAGCTACATAAATTTTTTCTAAGAACTTAACAAGATCATTAATTACAACCCAATCAGAATTATGTACCATGCAATTAGCAGAATCAACAAATGAACCGCAATGTTGGTTAAAAGTTAGTGTAATAGAAATTCTATATTTATAACAAGTTTTTAAAAATTCATACGTAGAATTCCATCTAATATCAATTTCCTCAGGCATCAAAATCGGTGTAAGTCCATTTTCTTGACATTTAACTTTAAATTTTCTAATTCTCGATCTACGATTATTTCCTTGAATAAAACCAACAGCAAGACGAATTTTTTCAATATAAAGCTCAAAAAACTCAAGACCATCTTCTACAATTAAATTATATATATGACATGCACACTTAATATGAAAAATTTCAGGCAAGGGCGGAGATAGCGTAGATTTTACCTTTTTTATAGTAGTCTTGTTGTTAGAAGCATTATCAAAAGCAATGCATAAAATTTTATTTTCGATACCATAATATCCGGCAATTTTAACAATAGAATCAACAATAAATTGTCCAGTATGTTTACGATCTTCATCATATAAAAAGGCAAGAATATGTTTTTGCATCACGAAATTACCATCCATCCAATGACAAGTAACGGTTAAATAATTATTTTTATTTACAGCACGACCAAGATCAGAAGTTGGGAATAATCTACATTGAATATTTTTTAACAATGTTGATAAATAAAAACAATATTGTGAATGAAGTCTAAAAATATCAGACCGACAAGTAGTTCTAGGAATACCGTTAAACATAGGATTATAAATTGCTTGTATATAACGAATAAAGGCATCAGAAGAAGGAAAACTAAAAGGCAAACAACCCACAACTACCATTTTAGCTATTTCTTTCCGGTCCCTCAATTTATCATACTTCTTCGCTACGTGACCGGTTGCTGGGTCCATTCTAGTTTGCGTTGGCCCATCAACATCCCCACCACCTTGTGCAATATTTAACTCTCTTTTGTGATCTTCAGCTATATGTCTCATTAACGTATCCGTACCTCCTTGCTTGCCTCCACTTCTATGTTTATATATTTATTGACAAATATTGCATTGCACCTCAATATCTGATATACGTTCAAAAAATTGCCATGCAACACTAGTTCTTTTACGAGGTCTTGGGGCACTGGGAGGACGGGGAGGAAGATTAACCGATTCAGATCTAACGTTAGCATCTCGTACTGCGAGTGTCTCAGCAATATTTTCATTATCTTCGTCTAAATTAGCCGCATCTACTTCATTTTCTTCTTCTATACAGTAATTTTCCTGAGCTTCTACATAATCCATATCGTGAGCACCTACACCTATTTCTTCCTCAAAAGGTGTACCAAGCGGTACCGGAGGCGAAGACACACGGGTATATCTACTACTTGAACTACCTCTACCGCTAATAATTCGCTTTTTACTACCACTACCGCTTCCGGGGCAAAAATTTTTAACACCTTTAGTAGCGAGGTTTCTTAATTTATCCATAATATAAATTAAATTAAACTAAAAATATTCAAAATACACAAATATAATAAAATTAAATATTAAACAATTAATACAAGAAATAAAAATTAAACGTAAGAGATGGAACGACAATATCAAATTTTGGAAGTATCCGAAGGTTGCGACTTTAGAAACTTTCACTCATACTTTGTAAAAGAAAAATTAAAAAATTAAAGTGGACACTTTAAGAAATTAAATATATTGAATATTTGAGAATTGAGAATTGAGATTTGAGAGTGAATGCGATTTGAGAGAGTGAAAAATTGTGTGAAAAATGATTTGAAGTTGTAAGGTATTTACAGAATTATTTTCGGGATTAAAAAATATTTTTTAAAGTTTTTTTTTTTTTTTTAATAAATGGGCCCAAACTAGTCGTTTGGACCCAAAAATGGCTATATAGCCGTGGGACCAACGGCTAGTTTGGCCCAAAAATCCCATTTTTTTTTTAAAGGTATTTAGGTCGGGCCGGGTCAGCTAATCGATGGGCCTGAACCGGGCTTGATCCGAGCTGGCTTAGCCGGACCCATTTTAAAAAATAACCGGCCTGAAACCCAAAATCCTAAAGCCTTAGGTATTATCGGGCCGGATCAAATCGAATCGAGTTAATTACGGGATTGGATCGGGCCGGGTCGGCCCGGCCCACCTGACATCCTTAAAAAAAGTATAAGCACAATGTTATTCATGTTAAAAACTATCTGGCATGTTCAAACATGTATTAATTATTTTCAAATAAGTGAATCATTTTTATGACCAAAGAGGTGTCCTAAATACATGCTGATGTCATACAATAAAAAATTTTATTTTGGGTTAGTACTACAAGACAAGATATATAGGATTAGCCCCCTTCTTAAAAATAAAATTTTAAAAAAACTAATAATGATAATGTAACATTGAAAGTCCAATTTAGGAATTTGTCACCAGCCAAAAGTTCAAAAGAGTGCACTATTTCCACGATAGATAGACAAATATATATATAGCCTATGCTACTAATGCTAATCATGTGAAAAGTTTAAAACAGAAATTCCATTTTGGAGTCATGTAATTGGAAATCTGCTCACTTATTAAGGTCCCACACCACTCAAAATCTCGCGAAAATTTCGTGTGGGGAAATGGAGAATTAATCAGACGGAATGACATGACCGTCAACCACTAAGTTCTTCTGATTACTTAAAGACCCTTCATTTGCCGTAAATATCAAAACTGCCCTTAAGGGTGTATCCACGTTGAAGTCTAATTAAATATAAATTCGAATCAGAAAATCCCACGTCGGAATAAAACACCCTTAACATAAAGGGCTTCTCATCCGTACCTAAGAACACTCTCGGATTGAATCCCCTTCTACGAAAAATTATACTATATATATGATTAAAATTATATTTTATGTATATATATTAAACGTTGAATCCCCTTTGATTAATTCATTTGTTCACTTATAAACCTCTTAGTAAATATCCTGACTCCGCCACTACCTAAGAACACTTAAACCCAAAACTTTTTATTAAAAATAAAAATATGTATCGATCCATCATAATTTTTGTTAGTGATTTTTTTTTATGCTGTCGGACAATCCTTGAAATATAGTGGAGTAATTAATATTTGTTTTATTTATGAAGACTAGATTCATCCAATTGAAGGTGAGGGACCTTTTGACAATTGACAAGTGAGCAGGAATGGATCCACACGTTCAACGTTCGTGTCTATATTTATTTATTTATTAGTATTTATTCCATTAAAAAGGACTGCTATGGTCCCATGTTTCGACAGCAAATCCCAATTATAGGCAATATTTTCAATCATGTTACCCAAATGTTTTCATACTCCACCCCTTCCAATTCCTGGCTATTTGCTTCAGCCTTCAGTGCAAAGTTTGCTCCTAAGTTTAAATAAATATTCTTTTAACTTATTTTTCGTTTGTTAAGAAAAATATTAGTTTCTTCGTTCGCTTTTTATTTTATTTTACTTTTCTATATGGCACACTCATTAAAAATAAGTGTTGATATAGTTTGAAGAATAAACAATTAATATTGAGGGTAAAATAAATTTTTTTTTTTTTGTTTTTTCTTAATATGTCAAAAATGACAAGTAAAAATAAAAATTATATTAAAAAAATAGTGAAAAGTGAAAGAGGCGGAGGGAGTACTAAATTATCCGTATTTATTATATATATATATTTTTTTTTAGAATTGAGCATTATTAAAAAGAAATATTTTTTAATATAAATGTATAGTTGAAAACAAGTATTACTACTTAGTAAGTACTCTTTCCGTCCCATTTTACTTGTCCCAAATTGGGATGACACAACAATTAAAAAAATAATAAATAACATGGCTAGTTTACTAAAGTACCCCTATTAAATGATGCTTACATTTTGATTTAAAGAAAAGGTAATTAATGCAAAGGGTAGAACATGGAAAGAAAAGTTTGTCTTATCTTGATAAATAAAATGAGACAAATAAAATGGGACATCAATTTAATCAATTTGAAACGGGTAAAATGGGACGGAGGGAGTACTACTTTTTGTCTTGAATTCTTTAAATAACACCTATTTTGGAATAAAATATATTGACAAAGCGATAAGTACTTTGAGACGAGGAGGAAGTAACAAATTAAAGAAGATTTTTAAAATACAAATGATTAAAATTACTCCATTAAATGAACGGTGATTAGAATTTCATATATCTTTTCATTTAACCTGAGTGGAGGTAAAGTCATGTTATGAGAATGCTAAACTAAGATTAGACCACAAGGGAAGTGCAACATGTAAGTGTAATAGAGGAAGTAAGTGTTTCCACACATGCTATAAAAAGTTTTTGGTTGAAACTAAAAACACTTTTAATGGGTTCGAATTTTGAATAATTGAGTGTAACTTAATATTAATTATTACTTTTTTTTTTCTAACAAAACTGGTTTATTGTACGCAGAAGTCATAACTTATAAGGGGAAATATACATAGATGGTAAGAGTTAAGATTTTAAGCTACAATAATATTGCTCTAAGAAAACATAACTTGAGCGACCAAATTGGTTAATTTTAAGTATTCACGAGTCAAAGGATGTGGTATAGTGGACGAACTGCTTTTTTTTTTTTAATTAAAAGGTTCGATTTCGAGTCCTGAATATAAAAAGAATCTTGGTAGAAAGTATTTCCTTCGAATGAGTCCTATGCCATGTGAATCTAATTGTTGAGGTTCAACAATGATGATCCATGGAGCAGAGTTTAGCTCAAAGCAGAAGAAAAGAAGAAGAAGAAGAATGAATATGAATCCACTTTATTCAATCACAATGATCCAACCTTCACACACAATTTACACCTTTATTTATAGAGGGACCTACCATTCAAACTAACTAACTCATTTAGTTAAGTTACCTAACTAACCAACTAGACTACACGTGTCTTGCACTGTACATTGTAACAAACTTGCACCAACACTGTAACTAACTTGTGTAACTAACTCTTTCACTAATAGTGTTGAACACCCCTCCTCAAGCTGATGAGTGAAACAGAGCCTTCACTCCCAGCTTGGATAAAAGATGAGTATGTTGAGTCTTGCCTAGGCTTTTAGTAAGCAAGTCAGCTAGTTGTTCCTTAGTTGATACATGATGAGTTTGAATCATTTTTTTGCACCACTTTCTCCCTGATAAAGTGACAATCAATGTCAAAGTGTTTTTCCTCTCATGAAAGATGGGGTTGGCAGCAATTTGTAGTGCAGCTCTGCTGTCACACAACAAGTTTACTGGTTGATGAACCTTAACACCCAACTCCTTGTACAGGCCTATAAGTCAAGTAATTTCAGCCACAGTTGATGTCATACTTCTGAACTCTGCTTCAGCTGAGCTCCTAGCTACTGTCTCTTGTTTCTTTGACTTCCAAGACACCAAGGCAGCCCTAAATTTAACCAAGTACCCAGTCACAGACCTTCTGGTTTGTAGATAAGTTTCCCAGTCTGAGTCACAGTATATTGTCAAAGTATCTGATCCTTGAGATGGCATGAACAAGCCAAGACCTGGTGAAGTCTTAATATATTTCACTACTCTGATAGCATATTCCATATGAGACTCTTTTGGTGCATGTATAAACTTGCTCAAAACTTGTAGAACAAATGAGATGTCCACTCTTGTCATTGTCAAATACAACAACCTTCTAACTAGCCTTTGATATTTACCAATGTCTTTCAGTGGCATGTCCACTGGATTTTCCCCTGAGTTGTTTACATGTGAGTCATAGTCAATTGAGGTCAATCTTAAGCTTGGATCAAGTGGTACATACACTGGCTTAGCTCCACTCAGTCCTAGCTCAGAAATAAGTTCTAGAGCATATTTTCTTTGACTCATGACAATCCCCTCCTTGGTTCTGGAAAATTCAATGCCAAGAAAGAACTTTAAAGGGACTAAGTCTTTCATCTTGAACTTAAGCTTGAGATCACTTTTGGTTTGATCAATCAGTCTGCTACAACTGCCAGTTATTAACAGATCATCAACATAGACTAGAACTATGACTAGATCCTTCCCTGTTGTCCTTGTATATAGAGAGTAGTCATAATGACTTTGTACAAACCCAAGTTGAATAAGATCTTCTGTTAGTTTCAAGTTTTACTGCCTTGGGGCTTGCTTAAGCCCATACATAGATTTTTGCAGTTTGCAGACCTTACCAACCTCTCCTTGTTTGTAAAAACCAGGAGAAAGAACCATATACACATCTTCAATGAGGTCACCATGAAGAAATGCATTGTGAACATCCATCTGAATCATAGGCCAGTGTTTAACTGCAGCAACAATAACAACTGATCTCACAGTGACCATTTTAATCACTGGTGAAAAGGTGTCTGATAGTCTAGTCCCTTTTTATGATTAAATCCTTTGGCAACAAGTATTGCCTTGTATCTTTCAAAAGCACCAGATGCTAGATACTTAACCTTCAACGCTCATTTACAACCAACGGAAGCTTACCAGGGGGTAGATCAACTATAGTCCAAGTATTATTAGCCTCAAGTACAGTCATTTCAGAATTCATAGCTTCAATCCACATGGGATCCATGGAAGCTTCAGTGAAAGAATTAGGTTTATGTACTGAGGAGTAGGCTATTAGAGCAGCACAGTAAGAAGGAGTGAGTGCAACATAGCTCGCATGGTCAGATATGGGATATAGACAAACAGAGTTAGATTTAGACCCTTTAGTTTGATAGTATTTAAGCCAAATAGAAGGTTTAGTTTGTCTAGTGAAAGCCCTTCTAGTTGGAGAGGAAGGAGACAGAACAGCTGATTCAGTAATAACAGGTGCAGGAAGAGAAACATCTTGAACTGAGTTGAGGGTTGAACTTGAAGCAGCAAGATCAGTAGTGGCAGAAGTGGAGGGTGCAGGGATCACCAAGGGCACTGACTGAGCCTCAGTAGTATCATGGAAAAAAAAAGGAGGGGAGATTTATGAGAAAGATCTCTGTTGTTGAAAGGGAAATACATTTTCCTTGAACACTACATCTCTGCTGACTAAGAACTCCCTGGTGTGTAAGGCCATAAGTTTGTACCCTCATTGGTTATGGCAAATTCAATGCCAAGAAACAACTTTAAAGGGACTAAGTCTTTCATCTTGAACTTAAGCTTGAGATCACTTCTGGTTTGATCAATCAATCTGCTACAGCTTCCATTTATTAACAGATCATCAACATAGACTAGAACTATGACTAGATCCTTCCCTATTGTCCTTGTCTATACAGAGTAGTCATAATGACTTTGTACAAACCCAAGATTAATAAGATCATCTGTTAGTTTCAAGTTCCACTGCCTTTGTAATACCCTATACTTTTTCCTAGCTTGAAATCGTCTCAAGAATGTTAGAAACTTACTTTGAAAGATGAATCCACTTTTGTACATGTGGAATTTTTAATATTTTCATTTTTTTCATATGGAAAATTGAATTATCTTTCCAACGATACTAATTTCGTCAAAATCCAACATTGGAGGAGAAAGTTATGGCCAAAATACAAAAGGCAGTAAAACTGCCCAGATGCTACGGTGAGGCCGACGGACCATTGGACTAGCTACGGACCGTTGCCCACGACTGTCACAGCAAGGCAGTGAGAACTACCTTCTACCTAGGAGCGACAACTCAGGCCGACGGACCATCGCTCAGGCCATCGCAAGGGAAACAGTGAGGCCACCTTCTGGATAAGGTGCGACGGTCAGGTTGACGGGCCGTCAAACCTGCAACGGACCGTTGCCCAAGTCATCGCAGCCAAAATAGTGAGACCCCATTCAACCTAGAAGCGACGGTCAGGGCCGATGGACCGTCGTACCCACCGTTGCAGGTCCCGTTCAATTTATTTTAAGTCATTTTAACAAGGGTATTTTGGTCATTTACCACCCACCTATATATACTCAATTATATCCGATTTCAACCGTTTGGTTCATTATTACTTCACAACCAATATTAGGGTTTCTCTCTAACATTAATCTCCAAGAACAAAAATTCAATCTTCTTAAAAAACTAAGGGATTTCCAATTTTTCAAGTTCAAGAACATCAAGAATGTTAACCCAGGTATGCATAGTATTCATTCATGGACTCCTTTCGTCCATGAAGTCCAAGAATCCATTTTCCAACTTCAAGTTATGGATTTTCTTTATGATTTTGTTCACTTTGATAAATGAGAAATTAAATTTTACTCCATGTTGGGTGATAATTTCTATGTGGGTTTAATTATTATAGATATAGATTCATGCAAACCTTTGACTAAACCCTTGAATGATGAAATTAGAATTGAACCATGATATTGTACAATGATGTTTGCATGTACTATGCCTACATTATGTTTGATTAAATGCCTAGATGAAGGAAAAACGCCCAACTAGTATGATATTATGAAATCCCCATGTATGTACAAGTTTATCCTTATCACCTGTTTGATTAAATGCTTCAATAAATGAATTATGGAGTATGGTGATTATTATATATTCAAGAAGTCATGCTTCGTCAGTTTCTTTTCATCGAGTCTTGGGGGTACTTGTACCCGAAACATTAGTTATGTGCCTAGATCCATGTCATGTTTTCACGATACGATCAGTCAAGCTATGAATCCTTAGACTTCATACAGTCTTATGACTCAGAAAATCTCCATGATCTCATGAACTCAGTCAGTTGTCAGATATCAGTAGTATTCCATCAGTCAACGAAAGTCAGTAACTCAGTCTATGTTCAATTTCAGAAAATCATGTTTAGTGTCTATTCAGATGGGAGTAGAAGTTAGTACCGAGTGAACCCAAGGATGGGAACTCACCTGTTATATGAGGGTGTAATTCTTAGAAGCAATCCTTGTGTTTCAGAACTATATAGCCAGCATAGGTTGAGACATCATAGCCTGCTATATGAGGGTAGATGAGGTGGATTAACCTGCTATATAAGGGTTTCCACCATTATTACTAGAGTTACCTGTTATATTAGGGTCACTCATATGTTGTCCTTACTAGTGCGCGGTATTGACACCCTTCCAATTAGGGCACAGATTGGACCCCAATTTAGCTATAATGCGTTATTTGGGGTATGTTGGTTAGATGACTACTTCCCATAGTTTTAGTATCAGTATCAGTCAAGAACTCAGATAGTTCTTCAGATTTCAGGACTGTCAGATACAGTCAACTCAGATACAGTATGGAACTTAGCTAGTTCCATCAGATACAGTCACTCATGTTATCAGTTATATCAGTTATCAGTATGTCATGTTATCAGTATTCATATTCAGTAATTATGTTATCACAGTATCAGTTATAGTTATGTATTCATGCATGTACTCTCACGTTCATGTTAGACGGTCAGTTAGCATTGATCATGCATGTGAACCCTTGTATATAGCCTATCTCACATACATACTCAGTACATTCCATTGTACTGACGCATTTGCGCTATGGTGATTTCTTTTTATGTTACATAATAGGTTCAAAGACCCGAGCTCCAAAGTAGCAGTAGATTCCAGTCTAAGCAGTCAGAGTTAGAAGTGAGTCCTCATCTTTCGAGGACATGATTATTCCTTATTATCTCATTTATTAGTTTATCAGTTGGAGTTAGTTGGGGACATGTCCCATCAACTCCTTACTCAGATAGTTTAGTCAGTTATAGGCTTTCTAGACTATTATGTTCAGACAGTTATTTCAGTTGTTTTGGGGTATTTCATACCCCTCTTCAGATGTTATGTTTTACATCAGACATGTGAACCTTATGGCCTTTCAGTTCATGTTTCCATATTATTCAGTATTTTATGCCGTATACAGGTATAGATAACAGTCATGGGTTAGCTTGTAGTCCTTTGGAGTCATGAGCACCGTGTAGCATTCCGGGGACCAGATTCGTAGCATTACAGCCTTGGGGCTTGCTTAAGACCATACAACGATTTTTGCAGTTTGTTGACCTTACCAACCTCTCACTGTCTGCAAAAACCAGGAGGAAGAACCATATACACATCATCAATGAGGTCATCATGCAGAAAGGTATTATGAACATCCATCTGAATCACAGGCCAGCGTTTAATTGCAGCAACAACAACAACTGATCTCACAGTGACCATTTTAGCCACTGGTGAAAAGGTGTTTGAGTAGTCTAGTCCCTCTTTCTAATTAAATCCTTTGGCAACAAGTATTGCTTTGTATCTTTAAAAATCATCAGATGCTATATACTTAACCTTGAACACCCATTTACAATCAATGGGAAACTTACCATATGGTAGATCAACTATAGTCCAAGTATTATTATCCTGAAGTTCAGCCATTTCAGAATTCATAGCTTCAATCCACTTGGGATCCATGGAAGCTTTAGCAAAAGAATTAGGTTCATGTACTGAGGAGTAGGCTGTTAAAACAACACAATAAGAAGGAGAGAGTGCAGCATAGTTTGCATGGTCAGATATGGGATATAGACAAGCAGAGTTAGCTTTAGACCCTTTAGTTTGATAGTCTTTAAGCCAAATAGAAGGTTTAGTCTGTCTAGTGGAAGCCCTTCTAGTTGAAGAGGAAGAAGGCAGAGCAACTGATTTAGTAATAATAGGTGCAGGAAGAGGAACATCTTGAACTGAGTTGAGGGTTGAACTTAGAGCAGCAAGATCAGTAGTGGTAGAAGTGGAGGGTGCAGGGATCACCAAGGGCACTGATTGAGCCTCAGTAGTATCATGGAAAAAAAGAGAAGGGGAGATTTATAAGGAAGAGGCCGAAGAGCTCAGTTATTGACAGGGAAATACATTTTCCTTGAGTACTACATCTCTGCTGACTAAGAACTCCTTGGTGTGTAAGGCCATAAGTTTGTACCCTTTTTGGAGGTGTGAGTAACCAAGAAATATTACAGAAATGGCCCTTGATGCAAATTTATCCACTCTCTTTACTTCAGTAGCATAAGCCAGGCAACTAAAAACTCTAAGATATTCAAGAGAAGGTGCAGACTGATACAGATATTCAAATGGAATCTTACCCTTAAGGATAGTAGAGGGCAATCTATTGATGAGATACATACTGGTAAGAACACATTCTCCCCAAAACTTCAGAGGTACATGAGACTGGAATCTAAGAGACCTGGCTATGTCTAGAATATGTTTATGCTTCTTCTCTACAACACCATTCCATTGAGGTGTATAAACACAAGAGCTTTGGTGTAAAATACCAAGTGATAAAAGTAAGGTAGTCATTTCAGTGTTGAAGAACTCACAACCATTGTCAGACCTTAGACATTTAATAAAAGTATCAAACATATTTTTTATCATGATAAGAAAGTTTTTGAGAGCCACTATGACTTCAGACTTGGAATTAAGCAGAACTATCTAAGTATATCTGGAATAGACATCAACTAATATTAAAAAATACCTTTTACCATCATGTGTAGGTACCCTATAGGGACCCCAGATATCAGCATGTAATAAGTGAAAACAAGCAGATGGAGTGGTGGTACTTAAAGGAAAAGGTTTCCTTGATTGTTTAGCCAAAGGACATATAGTGCACAGGTCCATAACAGGACCATCAAACTTAGCAGAAATACATTTGAAACAACTGAGTTTTCTTAGAGTGGTAAGAGGAGTATGACCTAGTCTATTATGCCAGAGAGCTAAGTCCTTTCTTTGACTAGTAGAGGCTGCAGAAGCAGTGGTAGCAACATTATTAGAGGTTGTATGTACATGCACATCATAGGACTTGACTTGAGGCACTTGATTCCTCAGTAAGCAATCAAAATTCACTGCATAAATATTATTCTCAAGTTTGCCAATCCCCCTCACTTTCCCACTGAAGATATCCTGAGAGACATAGAAATGAGGATAAAAAATAACACAATAGTTCAACTCTTTTGTCAGTTTTGGAACAGACAAGAGGTTGAATTTAAACTCAGGCACATGCAGGACATATGTGATCTCAAGACCTCCAAGAATGTATGAACTTCCTATATGGCTAACTTGAGCATTAGCGCCAGTAGGTAAGTGAACCAGACCTTCTTGTGATACACAGGGTATGTGTGAATTATGCAGGAAGTTAAGTGTGTTAACCATGTGTTTAGATGCTCCAGAGTCAACAATCCATTTATCATTAGTTATGGAGCAGTTAAGACACTTAACCATACCGGCTGAAGTCACAGTTGTTCCATTGTCACACTGCTCCTTATCTTTGTCCATCATCTACAACAACTACTGGTACTGCTCAGGAGAGAACTGAGGTAGTTGTTGTTATGGTATATATGAGTATGGAGGCATATTATACTGTTGAGGCTGCATAAACTGGTTAGGCTGCAGATTAGTCATAAGATCATGAGAATTTTTGTTAGAGTTGTTGGAAGAAAAAAGTCCAGATCCTAGTTTATACATGAACTGTGTGGGTCTAGGAGTGGTACTGTTGGATTGAACATTTTGATGTTGACCTCTACCAAGACTACCTGTTCCTGAGGTTGAGCCAATGAGTGTTTTCTTCTTCCCTTTCCAATCAAAAGGATAACCATGTAGAGAATAACATATGTCACTGGTGTGACCACCTCTATTGCAGTAGTCACAATGCAGATGACTTGTTCTCTTAGGTTTAAAACTTGCATTTTCTTGGGTGAACTTCCCTTTTCTAAGGTTTAAAACTTGCATTTTCTTGGGTGAACTTCCCTTTTCCACTAAAGAACACCAGGGCATCATTTGCATCACTAGATTTAGCAGATCCTCCAACTCCTAGAGTAGATTTTCCCAGCAGTCTCTGACTCTCCTCAGAAATCACAAGGGAATAAGTTTTATTCACACTAGGAGGAGGATCAAGCTTCATAATTTGACTTCATACTAGGAGGAGGATCAAGATTCATAATTTGACTCCTACATTGGTTGTATGACTCATTCATCCCTAGCATAAATTGCATCAGTCTCTGATAGTCAAAGTGTGTAGCATATGTTTTAGACTCCTCACAAGTACATCCAGGGCATGACACAACTGTATCATATTCCATCCATAACTCTTTTAAAGGAGAGAAATACACTGGCACAGACATGACACATTGATTTAGTGTAGTGATTTCCTTATGTAGATAGAAGATCATGGATCCATCAACCTTGTCAAACCTCTCCTTCAAGTAATTCCATACTTGTTAAGCATTACTCGCATTTACTATACCACTTAGTAACTCCCTACTAACTCAGATCATGATCCAGGAGAGTACTATGGCATTGCACTTTTCCCAAAGATCATACAAGGATGAAGAAAACTTATCTTTCGAGCTTTGTCCTGTAACAAAGCCCAATTTCCCTTTACCTAACAATCCTATCCTTATTGACCTACTCCATAACGAGTAATTCTCAGAGCCTATTAACTGAATTGAGACTAGATAGCTACTTGGAGTGTCACAAGCATGAAGATACAGAGGATGATTGGCATTGATGGCTGTGTCTCCCCCACTTGAGCTAGCTGTATTGCTCGTGTGTGGATCTCCAGATATTCCCATTGTTGTGTATTCGAAAATTTTCCCACTCTAGCACACAAGTGTATCACGAACTGAATATCTACTCAAAAACTGTAAACTCTAGTTCCTCTGCTATTTTGATCAGTGCACTCGTTCTGTGACCACTCAGCTGCACTTAATCAATAGAGATGATGATGCGCAGTGAACCAATAACTACACATTCAACCATTGATCGCAGGCTTTGATACCATGTTGAGGATCAACAATGATGATCCATGGAGAAGGGTTTAGCTCAGAGCAGAAGAAAAGAAGAAGGAGAAGAAGAAGAAGAAGAAGAAGAAGAAGAAGAATGAATGAATGAATATGAACCCACTTTATTCAATCACAATGATCCAACCTTCACACACTATTTACACCTCTATTTATAGAGGGAGCTACCATTCAAACTAACTAACTCATCTATTTAAGTTACCTAACTAACCAACTAGAGTACACGTGCCTTGCACTGTACATTGTAACAAACTTGCACCAACAGTGTAACTAACTTGTGTATTTAACTCTTTCACTAATAGTGTTGAACACTAATTAATCAGACTCTAATACGAGTATCGAACAATTACTAGTACAAAAACAACATACCCAGTGTATTCCGACAAGATTGGGGTCTAGGGAGGGTAAGATGTACGCAGTCCATACCGCTACCTTCGAGGAAGTAGAGAGGATGTTTTCGATAGACCCCCGGCTCAAAGTAGAGAACAGTAAACAAAGGGATGGAAAACATAATAGAAAATCAGAAATAAGAAATAATAAAACAGACATCATATAAATATGAAATACGAGACATACGGGCGACACGAAATAAGAAAATAGGTACTAAGCCATAAGTCCTAGTGCACCCACCTAGTAATAACCTACACTCCCACAACAAGGACCCTATGAACATGGACCTAGGCTTACTAACCCGGCTAAAAAAACTCTCCAAACTGCAAGCTACAACCCACACACCCGCATTAGCCTTCTACCCTTATCCGCTACCTCCACACCTTCCTATCTAGGGTCATGTCCTCAGTCAGTTGGAGCTTCTCCATGTCAAGTCTAATCACCTCCCTCTAGTATTTATTCGGCCTACCTCTACCCCTCCTGAAGCCATCAAAAGCAATCCTCTCATACCTCCGGACTGGGGCATCTGTACTCCTCCTCATCACATGCCCAAACCATCGCAGTCTTCTTTCCCGCAACTTGTTTTCCACTGAAGCTACTCCCACCTTCTTCTGAATAGTCTCATTTCTTACTCTGTCACTTCTAGTAAGCCCACACATCCAACGCAACATTCTCGTTTCCGTCACCTTTAATTTTTAAATGTGCGAGTGTTTGACTGGCCAACACTCCGCACCATACAACATGGACGGATAAACTGTCACTCTCTAGAATTCTCCTTTAAGCTTAAGGGGCACCTTCTTATCATACATCACTCCCGAGGCTAGCCTCCATCGGACAATAACTGAGAAACAAAAAAAAAGAGTTGGCCAAGTCATTGCCTACTTGTAGTTTATGCATATAAAACTTAAAATTATTCTGATTAGCTTGTGTATACCTCAACCGATTCTACGAGTTCTTAGTGGACATATAAAAATTCAATCAAATAACATCAAGAATAGTGTTTAAAATGTATAAAGCAAAATGAAGAAAAAAGTTAAGCATAATATATTGCATGTTTGAATTAGTTTATTTTTAGGTGCTTTTAGCTTACAAGCACTTTTTAAATTTTAGCGGTGTTTGGCAAAGTAAAAAAAATGCTTTTAAGCCCTTATTTTTAAGTCAAAATAAGTGCTTATAAGCCAAAAGCCAAAGAGAGGGTAATACCAACTTATGCCTTTTGGCTTTTGGCTTTTGGATTATAAGCTACTTATTAAATGCCTTGTTAAATTGTGCTTTTTTTTTTCTAAGACAAATCAAAGGGCAAGAGGTTGTCCTTGTCTTGGATTTTTTTGGGGGGCAATCGAATTCTATGGGTCCAAGTCACCCACAACTACATAAGAAGGAAAATAAATGGATGAGATTAAATCAATATGAATCATAGCCATGGTTGAACGGTTCAGATTAATATTATTATTTTCGGGTGAATCTAAAAAATAGACCCAAATTGGAGTGACTTTCAAATTTTAGCCCCAAATAAAAAAGCTTCCTTAAAATAGTCTTTACCTATTAACTAACATTTTTTTGGATAAAATTGCCCCTGATCAATGAAGTAAATTACATAAATGATCCTCATAATGGATAACAACTCCATATTTATATTTTTCAACTTTTATTTTTTTCTCTTTTTAATTTTACTTTGATTTTTCTTTTTTCTTTTCTCTTTTTATTTTAGTTTTCTCAACCCTACTTTTTTTCCTTTTTTCTCTCAACTTCTTTCTTTTTTATTTTATATTATTTTTATTTTTTTATTTTTTCTTTCCTCTTTTTTTCTTTGTTCTTTTTATTTTTTCTCAACCTTTACTTTTTTTTACACCTTTCAACGTCTACTTTTATAAAAAAAAATTATTTTTCTTTGATTTTTTTTTTTAAATTTTTCTCGACCTTTATTTTTATTTAATTTTCTTTATCAACCTTTATTTTTTCCTATTTTCTCTCAACTTCTACATTTTCTTTGATTTTTTTAAAAATATTTTTCTTCTTTTTCCATAATTTTTATTTTTTTTGTTCTTTTCTTCGATTTCTTCCATTCAAGTTACATCTCATGAGCAAGAATTGATACTATCACATTATAAAGGCAAGACTTACGACTTTCGAACAATAAGCTACGTTTCATGGGCAAGAGTTGACACTACTACATTGTAGAGGTAAGACTTATGACTTTCAAACAACAAGTTATGTTTCATGGGCAAGAGTCGACACTACCACATTGTATTTTAATTTATGAGATGTTTTATAACTCTTACATTAAAGGAAAGACTTAGCTCAGGGACTTTCAAACAACAAATTATACTTCACGGGTAAGAGTTGACTCTACTACATTATGTTTTCATTTATGAGATGTTCTACAACAGACTTAGCTCAAGGACTTTCAAATAACAAGTTATGTTTCATGGGCAAGAGTCGACACTACCACATTGTATTTTGATTTATGAGATATTCTACAATTATTGTCTTAGAGGCAAGACTTAGCTTAGGGGCTTTCAAACAACAAATTATGCCCCACGAGCAAGAGTTGACTCTACCACGTTTGTTTTTATTTATGAAATGTTCTACAACTATTGCCTTAGAGGCAAGACTTAGCTCAAGGACTTTCAAACAATAAATTATGCTCCACGGGGAAGAGTTGACTCTACCACGTTATATTTTCATTTATGAGATGTTCTAGAACTATTGTCTTAGATGCAAGACTTAGCTCAAGGACTTTCAAACAACAAATAATGTCCCACGGGAAAGAGTTGACTCTACCACATTATGTTTTCATTTATGAGATATTCTACAACTCTTGCCTTAGAGGCAAGACTTGACTCAAGGACTTTCAAACTACAAATTATGCCCCACGGGCAAGAGTTAACTCTACCATGTTATATTCTTATTTATGAGATGTTCTACAATTATTTTCCTAGAGACAAGACTTGGCTTAAGGACTTTCAAACAACAAATTATTCCCCACGGGCAAGAGTTGACTTTACCACGTTATATTTTTATTTTTGAGATGTCCTGCAACTATTGCCTTAGAGGCAAGATTTAATTAGCTCAATTACTTTCAAACTACAAATTATGCCCCACGGGCAAGAGTTGACTCTACCACGTTATGTTTTTATTTATGAGATGTTCTACAACTATTGCCTTAGAGGCAAGACTTAGCTCAAGGACTTTCAAACTATAAATTATGACCCCACGCACAGGCAAGAGTTGACACTACCACGTTATATTTTCATTTATGAGATGTTCTACAACTCTTGCCTTAGAGGCAAGACTTAATTAGCTCAAAGACTTTCAAACTGCAAATTATGCCTCATGGGCAAAAGTTGACTCTACCATGTTATGTCTTTCATTTATGAGATGTTCTACAACTCTTGCCTTAGAGGCAAGACTTAGCTCAAAGACTTTCAAACTGCAAATTATGCCCCACGGGCAAGAGCTGACACTACCACATTATGTCTTTATTTATGGGATGTTCTACAACTCTTGCCTTAGAGGCAAGACTTAGCTCAAGAACTTTTAAATAATAAATTATGCCCTACGGGCAAGAGTTGACACTACTACATTATGCCTTTGTTTATGCGATATTCTACAACTCTCTCCTTAGAGACACGACTTATCTCAAGAACTTTCAAATAACTTCGTAACAATAATTCATGCCCTTAAATTTGCTTTGATAGCAAAAAAAGAAGATACTTTGGCGGATTATTCAATTTTTTTATTTATTAGCAAAATATAATAGAAGTTGAGAAACAAGAAAAAAGCGATCAAACAAAATAGAGAAATAAAAAAAAATTGAGAAAAAAAGGAAAAAAAATAAAGATCAAGAAAAAAGCAAAGAATTAAAAAATTTGAGAAAAATAAAAATAAAGTTTGAGAAAAATGAGAGAAAAAAAAGAGAACTGAAAAAAGAAAAAAACGATCAAACAAAATAGAGAAATAAAAAAAAAGAGTGAGAAAAAAAAAGGCAAGAAAAAAATAAAGATTAAGAAAAAAAATGAAGAATTAAAAAAATTGAGAAAATAAAAAAATGAGAGGAAAAAATAAAAATAAAGTTTGAGAAAAATGAGGGGAAAAAAGAGAACTGATAAAAAATAAAAATAAAAGAAAAATAAAGGTTAAAGACAAATGAATTAAAAAAAAGAAATAGATAATGCTTGAGAAAAAAAAAGAGAAAAAAATAAAGGTTGAGACAAATGAATTAAAACATGAAAATAAAATTAAAGAAAAAATAAAAAGTGAAAATAATAAAAAATAGAATAATAAAATTTAAAAAAAAGTGAAAATAATAAAAAATATAATAATAAAATTAAAGAAAAAATAAAAAGTTTAAATGATAAAAAATAAAATTTGAGAGACAAACGCAAAGTTAAAAAATATATTTGAGCTGTAGAGGGATAAAATGGTACTACTATACTTAAAAAGTAAGAAAGATCGTTCTTTAAAGCCATTTCTTATTGGAGTCAAATATCTAAAGTCACCCATAATTGGGTGTCCAAAATGATACTAAATTAATTGATATTTTCATTATTCTATTGATTATTTTCAACCTAAAATTTGACTGACAAGTAGTTAGGTTTTCCATCTTTATTTCGTTATTATAAAGGAAAAAAAACATAAAAAATATATAATATAAATTTCAACGAAAAAATGATTTCTTTTACTACTTTCCTATTCTTTTAATTTTAGTTTGACAACTAACATATTGTATTAATCACGAAAGAGTTAATTGCAAAGCCTAAGATATAAAAAGTGAAAATAATAAAAAAAAATAGAATAATAAATTTAGAGGAAAAAATAAAAATTGAAAATAAAGTAGAATAATAAAAGTAAAGGAAAAATAAAAAAGTAAAAATAATAAAAAATAAAATTTGAGAGATAAATGAGTATGGAAAGTAAAAATATATTTGAGGTGTAGAGGGGTAAAATGATAGTTTTAGTATATTAAAAAGTAAGGAAGAATATTTTTTAAAGACATTCTTATTTGGGGTCAAATATCTAAAGTCACACATATTTAGATCTATGACATGCAATTTTCTGATTCTTTTCGATGCTAAAATGAGTGTCCTTATCGAAGAGATAATATTTTTTTAATATAACTTTATATCATTAAATTATCTTAAAATTTTGAGGAGAAAATAGGCATTTTCCTTACTGTTATGAGTGTGTAGTTTAGCATTTTAAGTGCTTAATCATATAGCAGCATTATTTAATACACTAATTTTAATTTATATTCTACTCGATATAAAATAACACACAACTTTTGTCATCAACTCATATGAGTATTACGTAAGAAGAAACGGAAAAGCTCACAGAATATTATATGAGCCTTGTTGAGTTTTAGATCAAAATTTTCATTTTCCTTAATCAGATATGTGATATTATATTATGTTATAAGTATCAATTTTTAAAAATTAATTAGTATTTAGTTCAATTGAAAGACCAATCAAATCAGTGATGGAGTCAGAATTTTCACTAAAGAGATTCAAAGTAAAAAAGTAAGCACATAAACTAGCCAATGGGGCTCGACATCACCTATCTATACATAATAAATAAATAAATAAATTATGTATAAATAATATAATTTTTTATTAAAAAAGATTCGAATAACCCCCTAGCCATATGACTTCGCCCCTTAATCAAACGGCAAAAGAGGGTCTGGACATGCGAGCGGCTGTGCCTTTTCCTCCTCCACTTTCACTTTACTTGGTGTATGCTACGTTCATTTCATTTTAATTGATTTTTTACTAAAAATATTTATTTAATTTAATTATTAAATTTATAACATCAAAAGAATTTTATTATATTTTTCAAAACTATATCTATCATTAACTAACTACATAAAATATTATACATAAATTTTTATTTTTAAAGTATAATTAAAATATCGGTGGAAGATAAGTTGTGAGAAGTGAGGCTACGTTGGTTCGGGCATGTGATGAGGAGGGGCCCTGATGCTCCAGTGCGGACGTGTAAGACTCTGGCTATGGATGATTTTAGGCGGGCTAGAGGTAGACCGAAAAATATTGCAGGAAGGTGATTACGCATGATATGGAGCAATTAAAACTTACAGAGGACATGACCCTTGATAGGAAGGTGTGGAGGGCGCGGATTAGGGTAGAGGGTTAGGGGGTGAGAGCGCGGCAATAGTAATAGGGGAGTGCTCCTTTGGGTCTGGAGTTTCTGGTTCGTAGTGTTGGGGTTGTAGTTTTTGGGGTTAGTGGTGTTGGCTTTTTTGCATCCCGTACTAGTTTATTATGCACTTATCTTTTGTATTTGTTATACTGTTATTTTGTTTTGTGTACCATACTATTTTGTATCCGCTTACTTTTTATATTTATTATACTGTTATTGGTCCTAAGCCGGGTTCTATCGGAAACAGCCTATCTACTTCTCTTGAGGTAGTGATGGTTTGCGTACACTCTACCCTCCCCAGACCCCACTAGATCGAAATACACTGGGTATGTTGTTGTTGTAATTAATAACATTAAAAGGGTGTTTGAATTCGTTTTTTTTTTAATTGACTTATAAGTTAAAAGTTAAAAGCTGATAGCAATCTATTTTTGATTTTCGGCTTTTGTGGACTTTTTAAAACTAAAGTAAAATGCTTAAAGGTACTTTATATTTTTGTCAAACATCGTTAAAAAAAATTAAAATTGCTTAAAAGTCAAAAGGCAAAATGATCTTCTAGACCCTTGTTCTATGTTGGTTTTGTAAGTTGGATACTTCTACTTATATGTTTGTCATCTGGATCCCTGAACCCACTAAAAAACAACATTTAAAATCCTTTTCTGGTGAGTGTAACACTCTCTCTCCACGTCAGCTATCACATTATCTACCACATCATTTAAAAAAAAATATAAAAAATATAAAAAATTAAATTTTTTTAAAAAGTATTACTTTAAATTCCAAGTCATTTTTAAAATACTAAATAACAAATTAAATATTAAAATTACTTTAATTAAATAAGAAAAATTTATAATTGTAGAAAAATTTGAATAATCATGTTTATTTTTGCTCACAAATTAAACATTAAATTCATTCCAAATAATTAAAATTCTTCTTCAACTAATTTAAATTTTTAACTATGAATTCATATATACAAACAAAATAAATTTTTGATTTTTAAATTTGAATATCTTTAAAAAATTCACAAAAAGCTTAATTTTTTTCAAGCTAAATTCACTATTTTTTTTTTCAATATTCACTATCACTTACTTTCAATTCAAATTTAAATTTTAATCCAAAAACAAAGATTTCAAATTAAAATTTTTATTAAAAAAAATAAAAAGAATTGAATTAAGGAAAAATTAAAATAAAAAATAAAAAGTGAAGGTGGTGGTGGTGGTGATGGGAGGGGCTGGAAGAGTGTTGGGGTGGGGTGGGGGGCTGGGGTGGGGAGGGGCAGGACGAGGCTGGTGAGGTATGAGGGGTGGGGACGGGGCTGGGGTGGGGTGGAGGGACTGGGGTGGGGTGGGATGGGGCTGGGTAGGGTGTGTGGGGGTAGGGATGGGCTGGGTGGGGTGGAGGGGCTCAGGGTGGGGTGGGATTGTGCTGGGTGGGGTGTGGGGGTGGGGACGGGCTGGGGTGGGGTGGGGAGGGAATTTTTTTTTTTAGAAAAATATTTTTAAATTATGTTTAAATTTTTAAAAATATTTTTAAATTAAAAAAATGAAGGAAAAAAAGGACCCTTTTATTTTTATTTTTTAAATTTTAATATTATTTTTTTAAAAAATTATTTTAATGTAAAATTAGCCAAAAATTGTCCCCCACTCGCACCCCCAGGCGAGTGGTTATACTCTCTTTGTCCTAGTCACCATTTCAATGCCACATAGGCAAGGTTAACGGTCAAAGGATGCAAAATATTATTTTTTTTAATGGATTTAAGGGTCCAGATGACAAATATGTAAGTAGAAGTGTCCAACTTACAAAACCGACATAATACAGGGGTCCAAATGATCATTTTGCCAAGTCAAAAACACATAAAAATTAAATCAATTCAAATACCCTCTAAGTTAGTAAAATAAACTCTTAATAAATATTTTTTTAAAAAAATATTAAATTAATAAAAATCAACTACTTTGAAATAGGGAGAGCATGTAAGTAAGGGGTTTGGGCCACAGGTGACAAAAGAGTTTTAAAATGAGGTGTAGGTGACACAAGTCTTAATAATTAAGTAGAGGTGACAATTACTTAATTATGGTTTGAGAAAGTTTTGAAAATTTCAAAATAACCCACAAGTTTTTAAATTTATACTTTGATTCAAATGTTAGTTAATATATAACGGGGAACGAAGGAAAAAAAAGACATCTTTTTCTCTTTCCTCATCCATTGTTATTTTCTGTCTTTTCGCGATATTTGTTGTTCATTGTTGTTGCTGCTTTATTCATCATCTTCTAATTCATTATCATCATCTTATACTTCATTATCAACTTCATATTCTTCTTGTTGACCATTGTTATTGTTGTTGTTGTTGTTACCCCAACTGCTGCTCTTTGACCAAATTCTTATGTCAAATTTTATTTCGTAAATCACTTTCAACTTTGGAATTTACTTGAGAGGAGACTTTGGTAAGTCAGATTATGTTTTTTACTTGAATCTGGGTAACTGCTAATGTGTTGTTTTTTCAATAATAATTTGCACGCGAACATGAATGCAATACAAGAGCAATATGTTTAAACATATCCATTATCTGTGGCACCAGATAAATGTTCTGTTGTAATAGTAGACTCATGTTGGATTCATGTTTAAGGGTTCTAGGTGCCCGTAATATGATTATGAATCAAATAGATGGGTATTCTGTTGCACCAGATTAGTAATCTGTTTCAACAGATAAATAATCTATTTCATCAGATTACTAATATGTTTCGAACAATAAAATACAGCTCCTGTCACACACAAAACCTAACAGATAACTCATATGTTTTTGCTATTGATACTGGAATCAAATTATTCCTTAATTGTAGACATGTCATTCGTTAAGAAATAGACAACACGAAAATTAAATAAGAAATAAAAAGTCAATTGCATCGAACATAATTTTTTATAAAACAAAAAAAAGACAGAGACAGCGGAAAAAAACTTATTTATTATTATCATCATTATTAACATCATTATTATTTGTATGGCCAGCTGGCCAATCTTCAAAGGGCAGCAGCAGCGCCCTCCGCAGCCTGCGGATCTCCCGCAACATCCTTACTCTGACGGCGGCCAACTCCCAATGCAGGTCATGAACCTCTTTCTGCAGTTCTCTCATGGCGTCTCATAAAATAGCGACATCCCACACAGGATCAACCATATCTAAAAAATGCATAAGTTGACAAAATACACACGTAAACACAAAAGTAAAGAAAAGAAAGAATTCGAATGTAATGTAATGTAATACAACGTATATTTACACAAAAATCAAGAAAAAAACTTATCAGAGACAGGAAAAAGCTATCAAGTCCTTAAAGAGAAAGTAGTTGAAGGTGTAACAAGAGCGAGGAATAAATAGTGTGTAGTAGAACGAACGATTAAGTAAGGAGGGACCTATTTATAGTGGATTGAACTTGAATGAGTTAGGCAAAAAATCACAACAGGCAAAAAATCGCAACTGTTCACCTCTATTTATTAATGACATTCTTGATTACTGTAAAAAGTTATGACTTAATTAAATTAATCAATACTATGATAAGTCATGACTTTTTAGCTTTATTATTATTAATAATTAATTCTTTCCAGAAACTGTTTTTTTACACTGTTTTAGACAACAGATAATATATCTATTGCATCTATTGCATCATCTGTTACAATAGATATATCATGATTTGCAACAAATAGATAACCTGTTGCATCAGATAATATATCTGTTGCAATATATATATATACATACATTTATAAGAAATATATTATCTTCATGACATCCAAATTTTTTGAATTTTTAATTATATAAATTAATAAAGCAGATTTAAAGGCACAACTGTTCACCTCCATTTATTAATGACATTCTTGATTACTGTAAAAAGTTATTACTTAATTAAATTAATCAATATTATGATAGGTCATGACTTTTCAGCTTGAAGCTTAGCTTCATAATTATTAAAATAATTAGTTCTTTCCAGCAACCGTTTATTTTTTACACTGAGTTGCACAACAGATTATATATCTATTGCATCAGATAAATCATCTATTACAATAGATATATCATCCGTTGCAACAAATAGTTCAACTGTTGCATCAGATTAAATATCTGTTGCAACATATAATATATATATATCTTTTACAAAAAAAATTATCTTCATGACATTCAAATTTTCTGACTTTTTAATTATATAAATTAATAAAGAAGATTTAAAAACAAGAATATTTCTGGTGAGTTTTTTACGGTTTAAATTGTGTTTATCATTTATTTCTATATTCTTTTCTGTGAAAAGAAATGACTTAATTAAATTAAGCTGGTGGTGACTTAATCTTTTCATTTCTTTAATAACCATTTTTATTAATTAAGTTATGGAAACAGATTGTATATCTGTTACATCAGATAACCCATCTGTTTCAACAGATATACCATCTGTTGCGATAAATCGACCATCTGTTTAAGGAGTTTTTTTGATTTCTTCTAACTGATTTATAAGTCGCAACAGATGAGGAATTTGATGCATCAGAAGCGTTTTTTATTTTTTATTTGTTGAATGTGTTTAGACAAAAGTCACAGTCACGACTATTCATTAACTTTTTTCTTAAAAATCATATCATTATATATATATATATATATCTGAATTAAATTAATGCAATGTTGTGACTTTTTAAAAATTAAATAATCTTTCTTTTACGATTGTAATATCACTTAGTTCCTTATTATTTATTAACAAATCATTTTTAGGAGAATTTCTCATCATGACCGCATCCCTAACTCCAACCGCTGACATGTTTTGAATAGAAAATAAATAGAATGATAATTAAATATTGAATAAGAATTAAGAATTCAAAATCGACCAAACCAAACCAAACCAAACATATACATGGACTTTTTTGAATCCCTTATAGGTAGATCGGATATAAAAAAGGAAAATACATACGCTAAAAGAAAGAAAAAACATAAGCTAATTATTATCATTATTATTATTATTTTTATTACTACTATTATTATAGTCAACCTGACAATTTTCATTCGGCAGCAGCAGGGCCCTCCTCAGCCTTGCTCGAAAGTCGGCCAAATCCCTCTGGAGTTCATCAAACTACCTTTGAAATTCCTGTAAGGACTCGATATGAACCTTTTTGTATAAATCTGGATCTGACATATTAGTATTGTAAGTATAGTAGAATGAACGAGAGTGAGTGAGGAGGCCGGAGGGACCTATTTATAAAATAATTGAGAATTGAAAGGGACTGAACTTAGTCAAACAAAGAGCCACGACTGTTCATATCCCTTAAAAGGAAAAATTACACAAATCCCATATTTAAGACACCATATTACACAATATCCCTTAATGTTTTAAAAAATTACATAAAATCCCGGACCCATATTTACTAGTGATACATATGCTATATGTATCACTGCTTAACATATGTATCATAATTCGAAATTCTGGGATAAAATATAATTAGCAGACTATCCGAGATTTAATGCAATATTGCTGAAACTATCCGAGATTTATGTGTTGTGTGTGTTACTTAAATAATACTGGTGACTTTATTAATATGTAAATTAGAAAAAAATGGATCTAAATACAATATTTTATCTTTTTGTTGTATTTTTGAAAGATAAGAATTGGTAATCTATTGTAAAATATACTCCACCTGTTATATAACTTACAATATATGAACAATCTGTTGCAACAGATGGATATATCAGTTTGTTTTTCCTTTAGCTGTGGCGTCTGTTGCAACTTGCTAGTCATCTGTTTATTCAATTTCATCGAGATCAATCGATTTTTCTAAACACTTCTTAGCCAAATTCAATTTTTGCTCTTGGATTGCTTCTTTTTTTTTCTTTGCATTCTTCAACCAAACTAAATTTTTGCTATTGGATTAAGGGCAAAAATTGAATTTGGAGGCCAGCTTGAAGGATACAAAGAAAACAAAAGAAGCAGTCCAAGAGCAAAAATAGAGTTTGGCCAAGAAGTGTTTAGAAAAATCTATTGCTCTCGATGAAATTGAATAAACAGATGATTAGCAAGTTGCAACAGACGCCACAGCTGATGGAAAAGTAAACTGATATATACATCTGTTGCAATAAATTGTCCATATGTTGTAAGTTATCTGACACGTGGAATATATTTTACAACAGATTACCAATCTGTTTCTTTCAGAAATATAATAAAAAGATAAAATATTGTATTTAGATCCCTTTTTTTAATTTACATATTAATAAAGTCACCAGTTTTATTTAAGTAACACACACAACATATAAATCCCGGATAGTTTGCGTCAGATGCGGAGTCTGTTGCGTCAGATATGGAGTCTGATGCAATAGATATGGAGTCTGTTGGAATACATAGCAGCCTTTCTGGTGGTTTGCTTTGTTCCATCAGTTTCTCCGTCTGTTGCAACATCAACAACAACATAAACTACAAACAACAAATAAAAAACATCAACAACAAAGAAAACAACAACATTTGTTCCAACAATATCATCAACTACAAAGAAGCATACATCCTATGTTCCAACACCATCAACAACAAGGGACGGACCCATATGGAGTCCTCCAGGTGCTCGAGCACAGACTGAACTCGTATCGAACTTTATATATGTATGTGGAAATAAAAAAAAACGTATATAATCTAATCAGTGAGCACCCATAGTAGGAGTTATTTGGTTAGCCTAGTTGTTGGTTATGGGTGCTTAAGGCTATTTATTTCTTTTGGTCTTGAGTTCAATTCCCACTCAGCACATATTTTTTAAATTTTGGTAACCAACTCTTCTATTCTTATTCACTTTAAACTTTTTATTTTTTTCTCCCTTACTCTTTGTGTTAATTGTTCGGACTCCACTATTTTTAAGCTAAGAAGCACCAACCGTCTAAACCACACACACCATAAGTTCCAACAATGCCAAACCTACCAACAACACCACACCACAATTTCCAACAATGCCAGCCCCACCAACAACATCAATAACAACATCAACAACAAAGAAACAAACAAAATACATAAAAAAAAATGATACTGTCAACAAGGCTTTTAAACTTCTCCCATAGATGACTTTTTTTTGCATCTTATAATAAAAATTCTTGGTATGTTTATTCTACAATTAAATGTTTCTTCAAATTTTTTTAAATAAATATGATATGGGAAAATGGTAACTAAATAAATAAAAAGATGTAAATAAAGTTACAAGAAGAAGATGAGAATGAAAGAGCAATAGTGAATCATATCATACAATGTCAAAAGGGGGTCAAAATAATAATTTCAGTCGAGGAATATAAGATATGGATATCGATCGGTTTAGATTTGAACGAAAATTTTTGAGAAAGAGGAGAGAAAAAAAAGGTTGTGATAACCCTAAAGAGGATAGAATGAAAAAAGATGAGAGACTTAGGGCTGAAGGAGAGGAGGGGAGAGATGAGATAATTTTAATTTCTAGATGTACTACCCTTAATATTAAATGACTAAACAAAGTGTATTTATTCAAATTTATATTTACAAAGCATAATTAATAGGACTAATTTGGTAGTAAAATAAGCCCCTAATTAATATTTTCTTGATGGGAGTGCCAAGTCAATATGAAAAGGAAGAAGTATTAGGGGTTTCAATATTTATTAATTAATATTCACTAATAATTTGAGGGACACAAGGAAGAAAATGGGTGACATTGAAAAGACAGGACAAGACTACTCAATGAGATTTTTGAGTTATCCAAGAAATATTTTTTACCGCCTTTAGTACTACTACTACTTTATCTACTCGGACAGTAGATTGCTTTAAAATTAAAAGAAAAAAAAGATTTTCAAATAGATATGTCGTCTGTTGTAACAGATTTAGATATCTATTTGAGAAATTCCAACAGCTCAGTCATCTGTGACAATAGATGGAAATTTCATTTGATAATTAAATCAGAAACATCATCGGTTACAACAGATATCAATATCTGTTTGAAAATTTCCATCACCTCAGTTATCCGTCATAACAGGTGCAAATGTCTATTTGATAATTAAATAAGAAATGTCATCTGTTACAACAGATATTGTTATCTATTTGAAATTCTCCAACAGCTCAGTTGTTTGTTGCAACAAATTTCATTGCAATTGATTTAGGATGAACTAGGGATGAAAGAATAAGCTCCTCATTAACTTAATGTTAAGATTAATAATAGTACCTACATCGATCTAGGTGGAACGAGGGATGAATGAATGAGCTCACAGGGTCAATTACAAATCCAATTGAGTCATTGCATTTGCATGGTGTTAGTATTGCGTTCATCCCGACCCGAGTCATCGATCAATCACTCTGAGTTGAAATGTGTTCTCATTAACTTAATGTTAAGATTAATAATAGTACCTACATTGATCTAGGTGGAATTAGGGATGGGTGAATGAGCACAAAGGGTCAACTACAACTTCAATTGAGTTTTTTGGCAATTGCATGATGAGACGGTACTGCATTCCTCTCGATAATAATCATCGATCGATCACTCTAAGATGAACCAATTTTTACTACCTCGTATGTTCAACTAATACCTTAATTGAATAATCTGGGACTAGAGCTGAGTTCTCATAGGGTCAACTACAACTTCAATTGAGTGTTTTGGCAAATGCATGATGAGACGGGACTACGTTCCTCCCGACAAGAGTCATCGATCAATCACTCTGAGCCGAACTGATTCTTACTACCTCATATTTCCAACTAATACCTTAATTGATTAATCTAGGACTAGGGGTGAGTTCTCATAATGTCAACTACAATAGATGACAGCTCCTATTTGATAATTTACAACAGATGGATAATCTATTGCAACATATGACTCAATCTATTTGATAATTTACAACAGATGGATAATTGTTGCAACAGATGACTTAATCTGTTTGATAGTTTGCAACAGATGTGTAATATGTTACAACAGATTACATAATCTTTTTGATTTGATCTAACAGAAAAGTCATCTGTTGCAATAGGTTGAGCATTTATTTATATATAATTCAATTGAGTTCATATGTTAGACTAATACCTTAATTGAATGTGAGTTCTCATAGGGTCAACTACAACTTCAATTGAGTCTTTTGTCAATTGTATGATGAAACGGTACTGCATTCCTCCCGACCAGAGTCGGCGATCAATCACTCTCAGCCGAACCGATTCTTACTACCTCATATGTTAGACTAATACCTTAATTGATTAATCTAGGACTAGGGTACTAATTCCTTGATTGAATAATCTGGGACTAGGGGTGAGTTCTCATAGGATAAACTATCGATTAATCTAGGACTAGGGGTGAGTTCTCATTGGGTCAGCCACAACAGATGGCAGCGCCTATTTGATAATTTATAATATATGGGTAATCTGTTGTGACATATGACAATCTATTTGATAATTTACAATAGATGGGTAATCTGTCGCAATAAATGACTTAATCTATTTGATAATTTACATCAGATTCATAATCTGTTGTTACCTAATCTATTTGATAATTTACAATAGATGAGAAATCTGATGCAACATGTTGAATATTTTTTTTTACAATTTCAATTTAGTTCATATGTTAGACTCCTAAATTGATTAATCTAGGACCAGGGGTGAGTTTTCACAGGGTCACCTCCTAGAGTACTCAGTCAACTACAACTTTAATTATTTTTATATGATTTTAAAAATTGCGCATCTATTTTATGATTTTATAAATAATTAAGATCATTTCAGATCAAATTAATATTTTTAAAACTACTTGTCATTTTTTTCCAAAACACAAATCAACCCATACAAAACATTTCATCATTTCAAATCTTGAGGTCTGGCTCTTTCTCTCTCATTCTCACTCAACAATACAGTACAGACAATAACTACTCAACAAATTTGCTCAACCCTCCACGACAGATCATTTTTCTTCTCATTTTCGACCACATAGGTGTTGTTTTCGACATCATTCTTGCTTGTATCAGTCATTTTCTTTGTCTTCGTAGGCAACAGAGTTCGAGAAGAGCTTTATATTTATTTATTTATTTTTCTAAAAAATAAGGAATTTTAAGTTAATGATGAAAAATAAAACTTTTAGTTGTATTATCTTCGAGAATGGGTTTACAATTTTGAGTTTTGATGGTAAAATCATAGGAAGAACTCGAGAAATCTCTAATTTCCGTCGCAGTGTTCCATTGACTGTCGTGGTATAGTTGGATGGTATTGGTGGTGGTGGTGGTGTTTGTGGTCGTCGTGGTGGCACCGGTGGTGGCATTGGTTATTGGTGTTTGTGGTGGTGTCGGTATTCGTGGTGTTTGTTTGTTTGTTGGCATTGGTTGGTGGTGTTTGTGGTGTTGGCTGTTGGTGTGTCGATATTCGTGGTGTTTGTAATGTATTTTTTAAAATCTATGCATACATCAACTGTAATGTAATTTTTATTTTTCCTTGTCTATAGGTAAAACATGTATCCCAAAAGAAAAGAAAGTGAAAGTGGATCAACGTCTGACCACTCAAAAAAAAATCTACAGTACAGAGAGATTCGGAGGAGCTTCCTGAACAATCTCAGTCAAGGAAAAATGAAGCTGAGGACAAATGTGAAAACAACGTTGAGGGAGGTGGACAAGGGTTTGTAGATGGTGATGAAGAAAATGAAAGTGAGAAAGAGGAGGAATTGGAGAGTCAGAAAGAGAAAAAGGAGCACATTATACGGCTTTCCTTGGGCTTTCATGGTAAAATGAATCACTAATTTTACTCATCCATTAATTTATATTGAATATAGTTATTATGAATTTTTTTTGCTTGCTTCCTGTTTACACTTTTTAGGCTTGGGCATTTGAAGCCATTTCTCCCCTCCGAAAGCAGTTAATGGATTACCCGGATGAGGTTTCTCATCCAAGGATGTTAAGGTGGTTGGATGCAAAGAGGAACACCAATATTAAGGAGGTTGATCTCTTTAACCCTCCGGATGATGCACTACGTATTCTTCAAGTAAAATAATTCTACTCAAAGATAATAAGGATATTGAACAAATGTTATATTTGGTGCATGAGATGTTATATCTGATGCACCAGATGGGACATCTGTTGCGACAGGGTATATCTTGTATCAGATTACCCATCTGTGGCTTTGGTTCTCTGAACCCGACTCTTAAAAGATTAACCATCTACTGCAAATTATGCAACAGATGTTTAATTTGATAACATATCGTTCATCTGTTGCGACGTACAGATCATCTGTTGCATAACAGATTACCCATCTTGTGCAGCTGTTGCAACAAACGATTGATATTTTGCATCAAATTATCCATGTGTTGCTCTGTTTCACTGATCCAGACTCCAACGGATTTTAACCATATACTGCAAACTATGCAACATATGGTTTTTTTTGTAAGAAAATATAGCCCAACTGTGAAAATTATTATATTAAATGATTTAAATACATCGGTCTTTTTTTTATATAGGTTATGCATCCATGGATCGTGCCTACTGAGAAGGAGTCGGTGATGACTTTTTATGTTACTCCTGGTCATGTTGATACTATTGCAAACCCAACGGTGGAGTTAATAAAGAAGGAATTAGCCGGAGAAACAACCATAAGAAGAGCAGTTAGGCAAGGTCAGCCTAATGTTGAGGCTCTTCATGACCAACCTTTTACTAAGGCAGATCCGGGTGCTTCTTCTGGTGGAGTTGTTGGTGTTGGTGGCAGGCATGCTGATGTTGCTATCAAAGAATAAATATATTTGAAAACACCCCTTTTCACCCTTACACAGGTCCCTCTCACCCCTCTTCACCCTCGTATTCTCGTTGTGAATGCGATGAGTGCAAGGCCATACAGGATAAAATCTTTCAAAAAGTAGAGGCTATCTCTAAAACTATAGAGGAATTCAAATCCAAGAGGCGTGTTATACCATCCAAGAAGGTGAGGAAGCCACACACTCCTACAGTGTTGGTTAGGAGAAAGAAAAGAGCAATTAGAGACGTACTCTCCGCTCGAAAATCAAAAGAAATTGCAATTCCTCCCTCTCCAAATGCTGTTGAAGTTCAGGGGCCAGTCAAGAAGGTGGACATATACGCAGAACTTGGTGCCGAAGAGAAGAGGGATCTGCAATACGATAAGAATGCCAAGCCAGGAACACCAGATTACCCCAGTCCTCTCTTTTCCCCTCAAGACTTCTAGACTATGACTGATATGCGTATGTTATACGAGGACAAGACAAGTTTACTTTTCCTAACCTATCCCTTCTAATCTACCCCATGAAGAAGAAGTTATGCAACAGATTTCACATCTGTTGTAACAGCTGGTTGTGGTTCAGTTACAACTTATTATCCATCTGTTGCATAAGTTGCGTTGGATTATTGATTCAGAGAACCCCATGCAACAGATGGACTATCCGTTGCATCTTTACAATTACTAATCTATTTAAAAATTGACTTTTTTAAAAATTGACTTCTTATCTCACAGCATGTTGACATAATTCTCTACCTCATGAGGAAAAGGCAATTAACATACCGGGAAGCTTATGACGCTGCCGATAGGATAATGGACCTCGACTTTTGTAAGAAGCTCAAGAATAGGTACGATCAACTCAATGGAGAGGCATCATACCTTGGTGTGGGACTTTATTTCCTAGTTCCTATGTAGGTCTTGGATGAAGAAGAAATGCTAAGATATGTTAGAGAGGACAGGTCAAATCCACACGGCAAGAGTTGGATCGAGGCAAAAAGGATTCTTGCAGTCATTAGCATAAATGACATGCATTATCGGGCTGTTGAGATACTACTCAAGGAGGGAAAGATCAATGTTTATGACTCCAACGTACCTCTCATCGATTATTTTAATCTTTTTCTCCTCGTAGAGCCACTGATGGTGCTGTTGCCCATCTTGTTGAGGGAGAGTAAACTGATGAATCATTTGCCAAAAGAAGTGTTGATGAAGAAATTATGGGATTTTGAAGGTTGAAATAGGGGAATGATCCTTCCAAAATATGATGCCGCTAAAGAGAGCTGCTCGCATGCTCTTGCACACATCGAATATTTGCTGATCGGCATAGAAATGGCTGAGCCAATGACTTTTCTGTGCGACAACGCTGTGGCAAATCTTCAAGAGGTCTGGGCTTATGGGATACTAACTGGAAGCTTGAAGCCTGTGTATATAGAAGAGCCTGTGAAATAGAAATTTTTAATTTCAAGCCACCCTTCACTTTATTACATGCACATGTAGTGGCAATAATTTTTTTCTGATGAAAGTTAAGTTTTTTATAATGCAATAGATTGAATTGTCAATCTGTTGCAACAATGGGAAGACCTATTTGAATAATCTAATAATCTAAGTCTAATCTGTTGCAACAGTAGTAAGACCTATTTGATAATTTCTATGAATAATGTAATAATCTAAGTCTAATCTGTTGCAACAGTGGGAAGACCTGTTTGATAATTTCCACAGATGACCTAAGTTTTACAACATATGCCTAAATCTTTTTGATATTTTCCAATAGTTACGCTTGAATATCCATGTGCTTGTCGACAACAAACCAGTAGCAAATACACACACCACCATGAAAATTTCAGCAATTAGGCTTCAATATTCATGTGCCCAACAACACCAAACCAGTAGCAACAACGACAATAATGTAGTATCTTCTTGCTCGATTTTGTTTCTCTTCAGAAGCCTTGACTTTGTTTAAAAAACCTCAGATTACATGATTTGCTTGTGAAAGGTGTCGTTCTTTATACCAATCAAAGTAATTGCATCCACCCAATTTCTATAAAAAAGAGAACACAATTACAAAATAATTACAACTCAATAATTAATCAATTAATTAAATAAAAAAATATTACCTTTGAAATCTTACAAGTAAAAAACCTACGACTCAGATTTTGTTGAGTCCAAGAAGTCTTTAACAGAGCTTCATGACCGCACTTACAATATCAAAAATCTTTATCACAACAACAGTGGAAGATGTGCTCGACATTGTCAATGTCAGTTGGAAAAAATGAAAGTAAGAATTTGAAGAATTTGGATAGATAAAAGAAGATGACGATGAACAAGAAGATTTGGAAATTTAGGATTAAATTTTAGGAGGAAGATGAATATATAAGACAATGAGGGGGGTAAGTCAGCGAAATGTGTCACGACTGACACTAACATATTTGATGCCTATTTTATTTTACGTCTTTAAAATGAACATGTCTACTTGATGCCTATTTTATTTTAGGTGTTAGAACTGAACACCGTCGATGGGTTGCGCCTTTTATATTTCAATTCACTTTAACCTTTTTAAACATAGTGGGAATTTTTTATGTCCAACAAAAGTTAAATTTTTATAATGCAACAAATTCTCCATCCGTTGTAACAGTTATCCTGCCTGTTCTGACATATAGTTTATCTGTTGCAATAGGTTGGTTATCTGTTGCATTATCTCGATGTTTTTATCTAAAGTCCATCTGTTTCAACAGTGGGAAGACATGTTTGATAAATTCCAATAGATAACCTACCTATTGCAACATATGTATAAACCTGTTCGTTTATTCCAATAGATGTGTCGTCTGTTGCAATAGATAAAGTCCATCTGTTGCAACATAAGTCTAAATCTATTCTTTTTTTTAATAGATGTGTCATATGTTGCATTATCTTGATATTTTTTTATCTAAAGTCCATCTGTTGCAACAGTGGGAAGACCTGTTTGATAAATTCCAATAGATCACCTACTTGTTGCAATAAATGTCTAAATCTGTTCAAATTTTTTAATAGATGTGCCGTCTGTTGCAACAGATATATTATCAGTTGCAATATTTGAATCTAGTATTCCTTTTCAATTAATAAGTTCATATCTACAGAATAAATAAAATTCGTAGACAAAATAAAATAAATCAAACCCTTCATAAATTAGCTGAAATTAGTCAACGAATAAATGAAATGTCAAAAAATTATTATGGATACAGATCTCAACAAATACATCAACAACAATTTAAGTATACTGCCAAGGATTGCTTTAACAGGCTCAAGCTATAAAGATCTACTCAGTATGGACAAGTTGTTCTTTATCCGGTGCTGTGAAATTCGACTTTGCTCGTAGTGGATCTTCATTGTCGCTTGCGTATGGTTTTTGCGCTTTCTGTTCTCCGTATTTCCATAAAAAGAGTAGCATATTGTCAATGTTGTTCAACAGTAGCTTCTTCTGCATCCACTTGGAAAGCCAGAATTGGTCAATTCTAATCATGGAGATACAACAAAATGAAAAAGGATAACTCATCTCTTCCAGCAAATCAAACAGGTCTTTCTCTCATTTTAAATTATCCCAAACATATTATATTTTTATTGCAATAATGAATCAACTGTTGGGATAAATTTCTACATGAGAAAGACCTTGTGTGATAATTTCCAATGGATGAACCATCCGTTGCAACATATGAATCATCTGCTGCAGCAGATAGGTCATCTGTTGGTACAAATAAAAGTTGTATGAAGAGCTGTTTGATTTGCTAAAACAAACGAGACATATGTTGCACCAGATAAAGTATCTGGTGTAACAGGTTAGTCAACTGTTGCAACAGATGTATATATCTATTTGATAATTTTTAGTAGATGTGTCATCTGTTGAAACTGATATGTGTCTGTTTGTTTTGTCAGTTGGAAGACATATAATATATTCACCTTCTTCAGCTCGTGCTGCTCTATTTTGGACATTGTACGTTGCTCAGTGCAATACGTAGATAGAGGAGTTATAATTTTGCTTTTTTGGATGCCTGATAATGCCCTGGAAATCACTCTCCTTCTCCTCTTAACCCTAATCTCTAATGGAGCGGATGAAAATAAAATCCTCTTTGATGGAATGAGAACCCTCTTAGATGTCAATTCCTTTACAGAAGCAGTTAATGCATTAATAGCATTAATCACTACATCATGTTTCGCCCTGCAGTTTTGACATTTACATGCAGAACATTCGCTGGGAGAGGCAAAATCTGTATAACCAGTATGATCATACTCATAATGGTTTGCTTTTAATACTGTAAGAGGAGCATCATTAGCACCAATAGCAGCATCACTACCACCACCAACAGCTCCATCAACAACAACAAACCCACCCTCCAAAATTATTTTTCTTGTAATGGTTGTTTCTCCAAACGATTCAATTTTTATTTTCTCGATGACCTAAGGGTCCGATAAAGTTTGCACAGATCGTAAAGTAAGAAAAAATGGCATCTTCAACTCTCGATTGGTCGGAACTAGCGAAGGATGCATATTCTAACATAAATCATTACATATATTAGAATGATGATTAGATCATTCAAAAAAAAATATTAATTAAAAGAAAAAATTAATTATAATTATACTTACTGCATCCTTCGGGGGTTGAAGAGATCAAGAAATTTTGTAGTTTTATAAGTTTTGGCCGACAACCATCTCAAGATTCTTGGACAGGTAACTCCTTCCTGGTAGTTCACTTGTTGTCTCAAATAAGGAATGACTTCAAACGCCCAAGCCTATAAAATAACGCCAATAAATCAAAATCATTATTGAGCGAAAAAAATGAATGATATCATAATAGAAGAAAGAAACATTTACCATGAAAGCCTATGGGAAGCCATATAAGTTGACTGTCTTTGGTGCTAACGGAGTCAACAAATATTTGACAGTCATTTTGAAGCTTTCATACCCCCAAGGATAGTTGTTAAACGCATCAAGATCCTCGAAGAGTTTTATTAAACTGAGGCTTATGTTGTTGTTAACGTCTCTCGCCCAAAGAATATTATGTACAAACCAAACCAAGCACAATGACTGCTTGTGATTCTTTGAAAGTCCTTTACCTTTCAACGCTTCAATAAATTTTTGTTTTTGAAGCATAGACCAACAATGGACACCAGGTTATCACGATCACACGAATTGCCTTTGCCTTTTTTGGATATGCGGGGTACTTTTTTTGGATTAAAATAGGTATAACTTGAGAAGGAGGATAACATTTTAGTCCAGTAACTATAGCAAACTCCTTTCAACCAAAACAAACAAGCATGCCACAGTAATTTATCCACACCTCATCCATCTTATCTTTGTTTTTATACATAAATCTATGCTTGAGAAGTTCATATACCATTTTCATTTGGAAATGAGCATTGTTGTCCTCCGTCAAATCAAGATATTTCCTAAAGCAGCTATCCCTGAAATAAGCATCCAATTTTTGTTCTCGAAGTATTTTTCTGAAGGCGTCGAAAGATTTTTCCATGGCTGACTTAACCACGAAATCACCCGTTAAATTTGTGGCACCACCGCACTGCATTCTCATAGGATAACGATCAATGCTGAAGGCTTTGACCAGCTCTTCGGTGGAAGGGCTATTAGCATCTGTATCATCTCTTTTGAAATATTCCTCCTCCCCGTGTTCATCATATTCTGCTCTCGATTGAGATAACGTTTGTAAAGCAAGCTCATAGAGTGGTGGATGTAGCCTAGCTGCTTCACTTGTTTTTTTACTTGGACTTGATTCTGTTTCTGTTATTTTGGGAACCATATTATCTAAAATTAACAGGAACATAAAATAATATATTATTATTACTTAATGCATTATTAAAAAAAGATAACAGCAAATCAAACAAGCAAAATAGTAAAATAACAGTTTCAACAGATCACCGATCTGTTGCACCAGGTAGTATAGCTTTTGCAGCATATAACCAAACTATTGCAGTTAATGAGTAATCTGTTGCAACAATACAAAACATACCACTCATCTTTTAAGACAGATGAATGGTCTATTCAACAGATCACACAATTTGTTGTAATATATGAGTGATCTGTTAGAACAGTTAAATAATCCATAGCAACGGTTGAGTAATCTGTTGTGACAATACAAAATATATCACTCATCTATTGAGAAAGATGAATGGTCTATGCAACAGGTCACACATCTGTTGCAACACATGAGTGATCTGTTGGAACAGTTATCAACGGTCAATATTGTTTAGATTTCTTCCAACATAGGGTCGTCTATCGCGGCAGATGAATGATTAATCAGAAAAATCAAGTCTTGGACTTTTCTTGTAGGAAGAGTTGGTAGGATTTTATCCAACAGGAGGTTCATCTGTTGTATCAGATCATTAATATGATGGTTCTTCCATTGCACCAGATGGTTAATTAGTTGCATCAGATTTTTTATCTGAAGCTTAATCTATTACAACATATGGTAAAGCTGTTGCATCAGATTATTAATCTGTTGCATCAGAATTGTAATCTGATGGTTCCTCTGGTGCATTAGATGGTTGATTTGTTGCATCATATGATGAATCTATTACATCAGATGGTTAATATGTTGCACCAGATGGGTAATCTGTCGGAGGAAATAGTAGCACGATTTTGTTAAACAAAAAACAACGATTTCACCATTTTTACCAAGAACAAGAACAAAACAAATCAAACCAAATTGTCCTTTTATTTTTATAAATACAAATAATAAAAATCAAACTTCAAAAAAATGCAAACAACAAAATATCATAATTCACTTTGAAAAGAGATGAGAAGAAATACTAGAAATTAGGGTTTTATTCAGACCGCATTTCAAATTAGTGCAACAAATATTGAAATTGTTAATCAATACTATAAGAGAATTTAGCTCAAGTTCCTCATTTTCTTCAAAACTAATAAGGCCATAAATTTTTACCTGTGAAAGAAGAAAAGGACCGATGAAGAATTTGAAGTTGTTGTGGCCAGAGAGCAAGGCTGTCACATCGATTGAAGTCGAAAAGGAACTGGAATCCCAACTATTTGTAGTCGGATGTTGAAGTCGTCGAGGATTGAAATAAGAAATTTGCAGAACAGTTGGTTGGGAGAGAGTTGATAGAAGCTGTCGAGAGATGGATGAGAGATGGGTTGATTGAATTGAAGAGGGGAACTCGAAACCCAAACTATTTGTCGTCGGGGGTTGAAGGGAGAAATTTTGCAGAACTGTTGGTTGAGAGAAGCTGTTGAGAGAGAGGAGAGAGTGGTTGATTTGGATTGAAGAGGGTGTGGGTTGGGTTGATTTGCAGTTTTGAAAAGATTAGAAAGTTTTGAAAATATTAATCAAGTCCATAATTAACTTGATCAAGTTTCCTAATAATGTTTGACCCTATCTGTTGGTCAATGTCACCAATTCTTCATTCAAGATTTAAAAGACCTTTATTCTTTAATTTTCTCATGTAAAGTAAAGTAATCTTCTTTGTTAGAAATGAATTATTCCTCCCTGGTATAATTCAAATGACACAATTCTAATTGAGAGTGAAGCGATTTTTTATTATATATATTTTTTAAAACTCGTAAGTATTAATTATTGTGATTCAGATATTTTTATATAATTTTTAAATATAAAATTAAATGTTATTACAATAATTTAATGATTTTATTTTTAAATTTACGATTAAAATTGAAAAATTCAACGGTAAAAAGCCAAACAATGTCCAATAAATTGAGATAAGAAAACGGCTCAAATGAGCCGCGCTGAACTAATCAGCTAGCTCGGTCTGAATATAAAATGAATAAACAAGTCAGTATTCATCACTTTGATCCTGTCAACATAATTAAAAGAAAAATAGGGGGAAAAAAAAACGTAGAAGAAAAGGACAAGTCAAAAACTGAATTAAATACTTCTCCCTCCGTCCCATTTTATTCGTTTCAAATTTTCTAATTTGGTGTTTCATTTTAGTTGTTCTTTTTTACTTATCAAGACAAGATAATTTTTTATTTTTCATATTTTATCCTTTGCATTAATTACTTTTTTTAAAAAAAATTAAAATGTAAAGATCATTTAATAGGGGTACTATGGTAAACTAGTCATGTTATTTATTATTTTTCTTAATAGTTGTGTCATACCAATTTGGACGAGTAAAATGGGATGGAGGGAATTAGCAAAATACGGCCATAATTGATCTTTACTTTAGTAAACGGTTATTAATGGATAAAAAGTCGTAACTCACGAACATTACTTCAAATATAATCTATTTTTAGATATGTACTGGGTAACAGGAAATAATCGAACCAATTACTAGTAGTAATAATTATCTAATTACTGTTTTTCTAAATGAGCTATGTGACATGGGATTTTTAGCAATAAAATGCAAAAGGGAAGCATCTAAAAATTACGATAAGAGAAAAATTAGAGCAGAATATTAAAAGGAAATTAAGCAACCACGCATCTCTGAAAAACTTTCATAACCATTTGATCCATAACCATAGTGTTGAATGTTGATGACTAATTTAAAATATGGAAGGTATATTATTATAGAAAAAAGTGTTATTTGTCGTTTGTACTTCGGGTATACAGAATCAGTATATGCAGAACAATAACTTCAACTAGAGTTCAAGTATAAACAAGAACACAATGAAGTATATCAAATACGCTCAACACAAGATCAAAATGACCTTTCCAAGAGGTGTATTTTATTCTTTTAGAAATTAAGATGAAACAGAAAATAGTCAAGTCGTCCGAATTCATGGAGTTTCCTTAAGGAAATAATTCCCCTCACTGTACCCGAGGTTGTGAAAATTTTCCTCCCAGGATAAAATGGCAAAATAGACTAACTGTAGCGGTACCTCAGACAGTTGGAATATCTTCGAACGTACAGAACGTTTTGATTGATCACAAAGAGTAATTTGGAAGACAAGAAGTAATTTTTTATTCTAAAAATTTCGTGTGTAAACCTATGGATGAAAGCATGTTTAAATAGTCACAAGATGCCTCTTCTGAAAAGTGGCAAAGGTTCATCTAAAAGGTGTAACCTTTTCTGAAAATTCATGTCCATTCGTCCAAACAGTGTGACTATTCTGAACAGGCATGCCATTTCTTGAATAAGTGTGTCAGTTCGTCGAAACAATGCATCAGTTTACTGAAACAGTGCATTAGTTCACCGAAATAGTGGCACCAGTTCGATGAAGTATTGCATCAGTTCGAACTTCTGTATGCATGTATAAATGGAGTACCAAAACTAGAAAATATTTTACTGCATTTTTTTGTATTTTTGGATTAGATTTCTGTCTGAATTTTTTTATTTTCGTCAAATAAACTTTCTCCAAAAAGATAGATCTCATCGATCGATCATTTGCCAAATCTAAATCCAAATTCGAAGTCAAGCTGAGCGAGCGAGCGACGACGATGGCACGAGGCATCTCTTATTTCTTGCCTCACTTACCATGTGGAGTAAGTGTTCTTATTATAAACACTCCAAAGTTTCCTACTCCCACCAATATGGGAGAATTAGTGAACTTTCCAATTTGGAGTACACTTTCTAAATTGGGTGTCTCATTTCCTCCACCATTTTCCATTTTCCATTCACACTTCATACACACTTTGAACCCTACAAAAAGAGTTGTAGAAAAAAAAAAAGGTAAGAGCAATTGACATTCATGGTGTCTGGAATTCTAATTTGAAATATGAAATTTAAGTGCTATGATTATAAGTGTTAATAGTAATAAAATTATCAATTTAGTATATTTTTAATATATAAAAAAATATATTACTCCACAAAAGGTTAGAGAATTTAACTGGATTTGTAATGAGGCTTCTGTTATTTCCTTCTACGGGTACACAGAATCTGTATATGCAAAACAACAACTTCAACTAGAGTTCAAGTATAAACAATAACACAATGAAGTATATCAAATACCCCCAACACAAGATCAAAATAACCTTTCCAAGAGGTGTATTTTTTTTTTTTTTAGAAAATAGATGAAACAAAAATGAATAAGGTCAACTCGTCCAAATTCACGGAGTTTCCTTAATGAAATAATTTTCCTCACTGTACCCGATGTTATGAAATTTTTTCTCCCAGGATAAAATGGCCTTCAATCCAAATATAGCGGTACCTCAAATATTTGAACTCGTCGAACGCACTCAACAGTTTGAATGATCACACAAAATTTTTGAAGACAAGAAGAGTATTTTTTATTCTGAAATTTTGTATCAAAACCTGTGGAAGAAAGCAGATTTATATAGTCATAACATACCTCTTATGAAAAGAGGCAATGGTTCACTCCAAAGGTTACACCTTTGCTGTAAGTTCATGTCTGTTCATCAAAGATTACATCTTTTCCTGAACAGTCATCTACTTTCATGAATCAGTGTGTTACTTCATTGAAAGATTACATCTTACTAAAACATCATTTTGAACCATTGCAACCTTTATAGCCTCAGTTCAGAACAATGTATCATTTCTGAAGCACCAGTTTGAAAATATGCATTAATTCACTTGAAATAGTGCAACTGTTACTGTATGTATATATAAATAGAGGTCCGAAACACTGCAGAAAATTTTTTCCTGGCATTATCCGGAATTCAAATAAAGTTTTTACAAAAAGATAGATCTCATCGATCATTATCCAAATCCAAAGCCGAAGCCGAAGCCGAAGCCGAGTCGAGCGAGCGACGACGACGACGGCGCGAGGCATCTATTATTTCTTGCCTCCCTTTTCATGTGGAGTAAGTGTTCTTGATTATAAACACTTTCAAGTTCTCTTCTTCCACCAATGTGGGAGAAAGAGTAATTTTCTAATTTGGGAGTATTTTAGTGTCTCCTTCTCCTCCACCATTTTATTCTCCATTTTTCCATTCACGCATTTTTCATATACTATGAACCCAACAATCCCCCACATCAATGGGAAATGGCTATTTTTCGTAAAAATTTTACGGACAAGTATGTGATCATCAAGCAAAGACTGATTGCATCTGGATAAGTGGGTTTCCCTTTGAACTTTCCGTAGTGAACATGCATCGGATGTACTCGGACAATCGGTAGATTTGATATCTTTGAACCGTCGAGCTTTAATGTACACCTAGACAATACATGTCACACAACCAGCCTTTTACCATTTATGGTTCTTACGGTTTTGTTCTTTTCAGCCATGAACACGTTTCCATTTTATGAGAGCTTAGAGAATAGGCCTTTACTATCATTCTCTTTGAAGCGGCTTCCATTTCGCCCTCACATAGGTGATTTCTAAACGTTCAATCATGTAGATTAAACTATTTGGTCTAATCTGTCAAATTTAGATAATCATTAAAAGACTTTTCACCTTAAGTCTTATCATTATTTACTAAACATTGTCTACATCATGAGAATGGGTTGGGTAATTGACAATGTTAAACCTGTTGGACACAACTTTATTTGATCTCCTTGAACCTAACTCTTGGTATCTCCACTCTGCTAGGTAGAGTTACCGCCATGTTGACTTGTCGTAGGCCTTAAACCTATTCCCTTGGATGTCTTTTCCACTCCTTCTCTAGATAGGCCTTTTGTAAGTGGATTCGACACATTATCCATTGACTTTACATAGTCAACAATGATAATTCCACTAGAGAGAAGTTCCCTAACGATGTTATGTCTCTGTAATATGTGATGAGATTGACCGTTGTACATCATGCTCCCTGCCCTACCATTGCCGCTTGGCTATCACAGTGTATACATACTGGTGCCACTGGCTTGGGCCAATAAGGAATATCTCTAAGAAATTTCGAAGCCATTCTGCTTCTTCAACGGCTTTATCTAATGCAATAAATTCAGATTCCATTGTAGAGCGAGCAATACAAGTCTGTTTGAATAATTTTCAAGAGACCGCTCCTCCACCGATAGTAAACACATATCCACTTGTAGATTTTACTTCATTCGATTTGGTGATCCAATTTACATCACTATATCCTTCAAGTACCGCAGGATATTTATTATAATGCAAGGCATAAATTTGAGTGTACTTAAGATACCCCAAAACTCTTTTCATTGCAATCCAATGAGTTTTATTGGGATTACTCGTGTACCAACTCAATTTACTAATAGTGCATGCTATGTATGGTCGTGTACAGTTCATTATATACATTAAACATCTCAATACTCTTGTGTACTCCAATTGCGAGTCACTTTCACCTTCATTTTTTCGAAGTGCAAAGCTTGCATCCAATAGAGTCATGGCAATACCGAATTTCATATACTTGAACTTGTCAAGTACCTTTTTGATATAATGAGACTGTGACAATGTCAACCCTTGTGGAGTTCGATTGATTCTTATACCTAATATTACATCTGCAACTCCTAGGTCTTTCATATCAAACTTGCTCTTGAGCATTCATTTTGTTGCATTTATGTCAAACATGTCTCTACTGATGATCAACATATCATCTACATATAAACATACAATGACTTGATGATTTGGAGTGTCTTTAATATAAACACATTTATCACATTCTTTTATTTTGAATCCGTTTGCCAACATGATTTGGTCAAACTTCGCATGCCATTGTTTTTGTGCTTGCTTTAGTCCATATAATGACTTGATAAGTTTACACACCTTGTTTTCATTTCCTGGAACCACAAAACCCTCAGGTTATTCCATGTATATTTCTTTCTCCAATTCTCCATTTAGGAAAGCGATTTTCACATCCATTTGATGGATCTCAAGGCCATATACCGCAGCCAAGGCAATTAACATTTGAATCGATGTTATCCTTGTTACTGGTGAGTATGTATCGAAGTAATCAAGGCCTTCTTTCTATTTGAAACCTTTTACTACAAGTCTTGCCTTGTATTTGTCAATGGTACCATTCGCTTTCATCTTGCTTTTGAAGATTCATTTAGAACCTAAAGGTATATTTTCGGGAGGAAGGTCAACCAATTCCCATGTATGGTTGTTTAAGATTGAATCTATCTCACTATTGACTGCCTCTTTCCAAAAGGATAAATCCGAAGATGTCATCACTTCCTTAAATGTTTGAGGCTCATTTTTCAAAAGAAATGTCACAAAATCCAATCCAAACGAAGTATACGTTCTTTGACGTGTACTACATCTTGGATTTTCTTCATTATGTTCATTCTCAATTGGTTCATCATGAGGTCGTTTAGATCCTCCATTAGACTGTTCATATCTAGTTTTATACGGATAAATGTTTTCAAAGAATTCAGCATTGTCTGATTTAATTACTGTATTTTCATTAATATCCAGATGTTCGGATTTATGAACCAAAAATCGACATGGCTTACTTATTTTAGCATATCCTATGAGCACACAGTCCACCATCTTAGGTCTTATCTTAACCTTTTTAGGCACAAAAACTTGGACCTTTACTAGACACCCCACACTTTGAAATATTTCAAGTTGGGTTTTCTTCCTTTCCACTTTTCATAAGGAATTGATTGTGTCTTACTATGGGAAACTCTATTGAGTATATGGTTGGCTGTAAGGATAGCCTCCCCCAGCAAGTTTTGCGGTAAACCAAAACTTATAAGTAAGGCATTCATCATTTCCTTCAAAGTTCGGTTTTTTCTTTCCGCAATTCCATTAGATTGAGGCGAATATGGGGCCGTAGTTTGATGGATGATTCCATTCTCTACACATATTTGCGCAAAGGGAGATTCATATTCTCCACTCCTATCACTTCTTATCATTTTTATCTTTTTATCTAACTGATTTTCAACTTCAGTTTTATATTGTCTAAACCATCTATTGCTTCATCCTTACTATTTAGTAGATAGACATAACAATATCTCGTGCAATCGTCAATAAAAGTTATGAAATATTTTTTTCCACCACGTGATGGTGTTGACTTCATATCACAAATGTCAGTGTGTATTAAGTCTAAGTGATTGGAATTCCTTTCAATGGACTTATAAGGATGCCTTGCATACTTTGATTCCACACATGTTTGACACTTTGATTTATTGCACTCAGAGTTTGGCAAAACTTCTAAGTTAATCAGTTTTCGTAACGTTTTGTAATTAACATGGCCTAAACGTTCGTGCCATAAATTATAAAACTCAAGCAAATAAGAAGAATTTGAACTTTTATTTATTTCAACAGTCATTACATTCTTCTTATAAAGGTTTTCGGTCAGATAGCCTTTTCGTACATATATTTCTCCTTTGCTAATTACAATTTTTTCAGAAACGATTACACATTTGAATCTGTTCTTGTCTAGAAGTGAAACAGAAATTAAATTTCTATGTAACTCCGGAATATACAAGACATTGTTAAGTGTCAAGACCTTTTCTGAAGTCATTTTCAAGCATATTTTTCCTATTCCTTCTACCTTAGCAGTAGCGGAGTTAGCCATGTAGATCATTTCTTCTACTTTAGCCAGAGCAAATGATGAAAACAAATCTTTGTTGGCACATACATGACGGGTGGCACCAGAATCCATCCACCATTCGCGAGGATTCCTCACCAAGTTGCATTCTGAGAACGTAGCACACAGATCATTACATTCTTTGTTGGACTCAACAATATTAGCTTGGTCCTTTTTCTTGCATTTCTTAGGGGCACAACAATCCGTGGACTTGTGACCAATCTTGCCACAATTGAAGCATTTTCCCTTGAATTTCTTCTTGGATTGATGGCTTCCTTGTTCAGCTTTCTTTCTTTTCTTAGAATTATTTTGGTCATCTTCTACAATATGTGCTCCATTAATTGTAGAATTCCCTTTTGACCTTCTCTCGGCAGCCTTATTATCCTCTTCAATACGCAGTCGGACAATAAGATCTTCAACAGTCATCTCCTTGCATTTATGCTTCAAGTAGTTTTTGAAGTCTTTCCACAAAGGTGGTAGCTTCTCAACTATCGCTGCTACTTGAAATGCATCATTAACAATCAAACCTACAAAACAGTTTATGTGAGTAATAAAACCCTTTTTAATTTGTTCAACTAAGGTATTTTTCAAAGATATACCTTCTGCTAGGAGATCATCTATGATGACTTGCAACTCCTGCACTTGAGAGACAATCGATTTGCTATCTATCATTTTAAAGTCTAGGAACCGTGCAACAAGGAATTTCTTAAATTCCCGCATCCTCTGTTTTATATTTTCATTCAAGTGTCCCCCAAAATTCCTTTGATGTCTTAATTCCACTATAGACATTGTAAAGGTCATCTTGGAGACCACTTAGAATGTAATTCCTGCAAAGGAAGTCTGAATGTTTCCAAGCTTCTACAATTACGAAATGCTCTTTGTCCGAGGTTCCCTCGGGCACCTCAAGAGCGTCTTCGCTACTAAACCGTTGCAGACACAAAGTGGTGAGGTAAAAGAACATCTTTTGCCGCTTTTGTTTAAAGTCAATGCCCACAAATTTTTTGGGCTTCTCCGCCAGTGCCATTGTAGGTGGAGCATTTGTGCGACTTGATGTGGCAATATTAGTTGACCCCACAGACGTTGTCGCATCTTGCATTTGACTATCTCTTATCATTTTTCTTGTCACCATAAGACAAAAAATACTTAGTATTTTCAGAATACTACTTATAAAGTTAAACAACTTTAAACTTTTCTTCTTGTTTCTAGTTGACAATGAAGTTTTTATGACTTTCAATTGTCAACCGAATGATCTTTAACTTGCGATGAAGTTTTTATGACTTCAAATCACTAGTTAAGTTCAGGCGGAGTAGAAAGTTAAAAATTTAATCTCCAATAATAAGCTATACAGATTCTGAAAGTTGTTTCCTTAATATTGTTATTTCTTTCTACGGGTATGCAGAATCTGTATATGCAGAACAATAACTTCAACTAGAGTTCAAGTATAAACAAGAACACAATGAAGTTTATCAAATACCAACACAAGATCAAAAATACCTTTCCAAGAGGTGTATTTTTTTTTTTCAGAAAATAGATGAAACAAAAATGAATAAGGCCAAGTCGTTCGAATTCACGGAGTTTCCTTAAGGAAATAATTTCCCTCACTGTACCCGAGGTTATGGAATTTTTTCTCCCAAGATAAAATGTCCTTCAATCCAAATATAATGGTACCTCAAATATTTGGACTCGTCGAACGCACTCAACAGTTTGAATGATCTCACAGAATTTTTGAAGACAAGAAGAGTATTTTTTTATTCTGAAATTTTGTATGAAAACCTGTGAATGAAAGCAGGTTTATATAGCCATAACATACTTCTGCTGAAAAGAGGCAATGGTTCACTCCAAAGGTTACACCTTTGCTGTAAGTTTATGTCTGTTCATCAAAGATTGCATCTTTTCCTGAACAGTCATCTCATTTCATGAATCAGTGTGTCACTTCATTGAAGGATTACATCCTTCTGAAGCATCATTTCGAACCACTGCAACTTTTTGTAGCCTTAGTTCAGAACAATGTATCATTTCTGAAGCACCAGTTCAAAAATAATGCATCAGTTCACTTGAAACAGTGCAACTGTTACTTCATGTATATATAAATAGAGGTCCAAAACACTACAGAAAAAAATTTCTTGGCATTCTTCAGAATTCAAATAAAGTTTGTCCGAAGCCGAAGCCGAGCCAAGCGATGACAACGACAGCGCAAGGCATCTATTATTTCTTGTCTTACTTGCCATTTGGAGTAAGTGTTCTTGATTATAAACACTTTCAAGTTCTCTTCTTCCACCAATGTGGGAGAAAGAGTAAACTTTCTAATTTGGGAGTACACTTTCTATTTTAGTGTCTCTTTCCCCTCCACCATTTTATTCTCCATTTTTTCATTCACACTTCTTTCATATACTATGAACCCAACAACTTCTACCTCCACGGCTGACAAGTAGGGCAAGGCATAAAATACTGAAAATTGAATTATCGAATTGAATCAAAAAATTGATAATTGGTATTCGGAAATTCGGTATTTGGTATGGTATTTGGGAGTAAAATTTTAATATTTTGATATTCAGGATTGAGTTTGGTAAAAGAAATATATATATATATATATATATATATATATATATATATATATATATATATATAAAATACGATATGTCTAACCAACTCAATAGATAATAATATTAGTCTATCCCAAAGAATCTCTTGAACCTTGGTTATATATTCGTAAAAAATAACAAAAGGAATACTAAATATGATTTCTATTAAATATACTTTTTGAAGTTTAGACGTACATTTGGACATTTTCAACTTTAATATGGTATTACCAAAAATCGTATCAAACCTAAATTTAATTTACTGATTACCGAATTATTGAACCGATGCTTCTAAGTATAATATGTGGTATCTACTTTTAAATATCAATTACCGAATGAGAAATTTAAAAATGCCGAATGTCCGCCCCTACTGACAATTGACAACTGAACAACAAATGTAAGACAAGGATATTGAGTAAAAAGTTGGCATAGTACTTCCCTAACAATTATATTACAGACAAATAAAAGATAGCCACAAAAAGGTTTATTGTCACTTTTGTCAATGCCAAGACATTAATAATAAAAATTTCAGCAATAAATATTTGATGTTGATAGGGTGAAAATTACACCAAAAACATGCAAAACCAAATGTTCAAGTTTTCTCATTTAATGTATTTATACATATAAATATTAATTGAAAATTTGTAGTACCTACTTACCCGTTTTCGTCATTTGTCTCTCAAAAATATTTTTTTGAAAAGATTATTTAAATATAATATGTTTCTCAAAAATATTTTTTTAATAAATTTACCAAACACAATTTTTTATAGAAAAAAATACTTTTTTGAAAAACCATTTTATAAAAATACTTATCAAATAAATATTTTTCTAACTGCAGTTACAAACGGGCTCTGAGACATGGTGCAACACGTAATTAATGGTAGACGCTTATTAATTATTATATTTAAGGGGTTGACTAGAAGTTAAGGGAGCAAAATTATTAATTTTCTTCTTTGTCATAATTTGTTTCTATCATGTTTCGTACAGTTGGTAAGATTACGACAACACCTATGGGAGTGGTTGAGTTGATGAAATGAGAATTTAAGTATTTTGTGTTTTAATGTATAAAATATTTTATACTATCAATTTAATTTTTTTAAAAAAAATTATGTAAAAAAATTAGATAATTTGTATTAGCAGGTCAAATTTATTTAATAATGTAGAATATTTTGTAATTCACAAAATTTAAACTCACATTACTCCTATTCCATAAGAGAGATTAAGGATCAATTTTTCGTGAACTTTTTTTTGGTTGAGCTTATCAAATCGTTCTTTTCTAACACATTTACCTCTTTTACGTGATTTGTGAGTTATGTATTAAGCAAGACGAATTAATCTAGTACTTATCAAAAAACCATCGATTATTTCATTTATGTTCAATAGCCTCTGCTTAGGGTGCATTTATTTTTTTAAGATTAAGACGTCTGAATTTGAATGGATATTTGAATGATTAAGATGTAATTTATTTATTTGTAATAAATAGGCAATTCAAATTTAAAAATTAATAAAATATTATATTATATGAAAAAATATTACATAAAGTATTAACTTAAACAACAAAATTATTATTTGAGTGATAATTAAAATATTTAAAGATAAATATATTATGTTAAATATAATTATTGAATTATTTAAATTATTAAAAAATATATATCGATTAAAAATTATTGTGATATGATGTAATTATAAAATATTAAATTCAACATAAAGTAATCTGTCAATTAAATTGATCCAACAAACTAAAATAATTAATCAGATATAATTTTGACATAGATGCATAAATATTAAAGTATTTGAATAACTAATTAATACAAGAACGGACACATGTTTATTTGTTAATCATGAAATCTGAGTGAAAATATCATTAGTAAATTCAATGTTACGTTATGAACAGGCACACATAAAATTCTATTATCCAAAGAATTACAAATTTTATAATCAAAACAAAAAATTGCAAGCAGAAATTTAGAGTTTAGCAACTAATGAATACACAAATTGATAACTAAAATATTTATAAAAATTTTGGGTGAATCATACCTAAAAGAGAAGAAAAGCAAGTGAAGGGGAGAAAGAGAGAAACGTGAAAAGAGGAAGAGATAACATGAAAAGAGAGGAAATAATGAAGTACGAGTCATCTAAATGCAAAATGAATACCCTTCCGTTCCAAATTTCTTAATTTGATTTCCCATTTTACTGATTTTTTTCATTAATCAAGACAAAATATTTTTTTTCTATGTTTTATCCTTTATATTAATTACTTTTTTTTCAAATTAAATTATAAACATCATTTAATAAAAATAATATGATAAACTAAATTTATTATTAATTATTTTTTTAATTAATGTGTCATCTCAATTTGAGATAGAGAGTAAATGTCTGAAAAGTGGACATGTGACATAGTTAAATGCACAAATTAAACAACCAAGCCAACACCTCATCCACAAGAAAATAAAAATATCCTTCTGATAATAAAAATATGTTTGATGATGGGAAACGCACAAAAAGAAAACATAAAAGAAAAAGAAAATGACATGTCTATTCTATCGTAGTCTTAATTTTCAATATCAATGTCTATTCTATCGTTTTTTTGGTTTTCAAAATCAATCAAAAAGATTGAATTTTTGATATTTGCAAAAATACTAAGTAATTTCTTTTATATATAATATATCTATGTTTTAACAAATAAAATTACTTTAAATAAGTAGTGGTTGGAAGTAGCAAATATCTCATATTATGCCTCATATAGTTGATCCAACACAAAAAAACACTCAATATATTTAATTTTATTTGTCATGTTTCACTTTACGAAAATTAATCTAATGAATTTTGAGGGTTAAATTAAATTAGATCTTTAATATTATAATTTTAAATTTTGAAAAAATTTCAAAACTATATAAAAAATAGTATAATTACTATCCTTTTCGAATTAATATAAAAAAATATCTTAAAAAATCAATCAAAATTTATATAATTTGATTTTCATAAAGTAAAATGTGATAAACAAAAATTATGAACAAAATGAGCAGAAAAAGGAAAAAGATGCAGGCATGAAGACGACATGCTCACTTTTTTCTTTTATATAGCCACCCATGTTTGGATGGGCATAAAAAGAACACCATCAGAAAATGTATTGCAGTGGATGAGACGGTTTCTTTCTTAACTAAAGATTTTGAGTTCGAATTCTAGGTATGAAAAAATCCTTGTAGGGAGCGCTACCCCTCGAATGGAGCCCTATCTGACACGAATTTAAATTAATCAAACTCCAATGCAGGTACCGAATATCGAATGAAAAAAAAAGCATAAAAAGAACAAGTTGCAACTTGCAATGCTTCTTTTCTTTATATCATATCATATCATGAAAAGCAAAGCTCCATTCATATCACTAATATATCCTAGTCCTATGAGAAATTAAAGTATCTTTTTATATAAAATGACAGTATAATAGAATGTCAATATTTTTGTAATGTCTCTATTTCATAATAATAATATAATTAAAATTTGCCAGCCCACCACCACTCACTCACCAGATGTTTCGATGAAAGATATGATGGACCACTTGTTAAATTAAGATTAAAGTAATATATATTCATTCAACTTATAAGAAATTTATTACAGTACCATATTGTATCTATTGTACAAATATTAGTTCAACTAATAATTGCTTCGTTTCTGGGAGAAATGTAAGGTAAGACTACGTACGATATACTCTTGTGATGAGATTCTTCCCCAGATACCGCGCATAGCGATAGCTTTAGTGCACCGAACTGTCCTTTCTTTTTTAATAATTGCTTCGTTGTTAAAGTTACATCTTAATTCCCTTTTCATATGGTATTTGGCATTGAATTTTTTACTCCATACAACATTTCAATAAAGCTCAAAACAAAAAATAACTATAATCTCTACTTTTTACTAATTTTGGTAAGCGTTAACTTGTGTTTGTTCTGAAGAAACATATGTTATCCACATTAATTCTTATACCCTCTCTCTTCCTTGCAAAATTTTGTGCATGGGGAAGGAACAGTTTATGTGCTGGTGCATGTACGCTAAACATATTATTTTTTCCTTCTGGAATAATTTTATGAATGATCGTCCAACTTTTAATTTACTATCGTACTAAAGTTGTGTCTAGGTCATAATGCTAATCTTTCGATGAATGGAACGGTACTGAGTGTGATTTTCGAATTCCTTATAATGCTTGAGCACTTCTTCTCCTTTAGTATCAAAATAATCAGACCCGATCCAATGTGGATCCGGAGTCCCGGATAATTCTAATGGGTGGTAATACCCCTAATTCATGACAGTGCATCACACTGGACAGTGAAATTAAACCTCAAATAAAAAGAATGATTGAATCTGGACGTGAGGGGGGAGCTAGGAGCTAGGAGCTAGATAAATGGAATGAATCCTACATCGATGAGGGATGAGATTTCTGGGACCCTTGTAAGGTTTGGACAATCTTTTTCCGTCTCCAAAGCCTTCTTAACATAGCGATCATATCAACAATTCACATGGCATAACATTCAATTCAAGTGGAACTACTTCCAAAAATAAAAGAAAAAAATTCCGTGTTTGATCCAATCCAACCTAGTAGTACCTAATGTCTTTCATCTTGTGGCACGTCTCGAATCTTTTCTATTTTTTAAAAAATGACCAAATAGGTTTTATGTGATATAGTTGATTAATTACTTTTTTACAAAGGTTAATTTTAGACAACGCATTAAAATATGAAACAACTATCCTTGAAATTAACTCATGCATGACACATGTGTAAAGTACTTTTTTACCTTAATCAAAGGTCTCGGATTTGTACGAAATTGTTTTTATCAGGGAATGATTTATCTCCAAGCAAGTCCATATATATGATATCATCTGTTACTTTGACATCAAGTAAAAAGATTTCCTAGTGCACTAAATCTCTCGCTATTCATGGGGTCCGAAAAACGTTCAATTTACACAGATTTATTGTATGCAATTTTACCTTACATTTATACAAGAGGTTGTTTGTTTCTTCTACATTAGATGAATAAGCTTTTCTCATAGAGAGGATAAGGGGGGTGGTCCATGCTCATTGTGGCTCACACGTTCCTTTAACGGGCTTATGCACCTATTGGGCCCATGTTCTCCAAAAAGAAATTCCCAGTTCTAAAAAGGAGACCCCTAACACATATAATACTTTCTAAACCAATTTATTTGGCTTTTTTAGGAGGGGCAGCTCACATGTGTGTAGACCTAATCATAGATTCCTTATTAAAAAATATTTTCTTCTTTCGTTTTCAATAATACTTGGTGGTGTGCGTAATTTTACATGGTGCTCTTATTACTTGTTCAGTCAAATCATTTTCTCCAATACTTTAATTACAAACTGTGATAATATAGTTGTTATACAGTTGCTAAATAGTTCTATTTTATTTCAAATAATTAAATTTTTAACTCGAAATGTACACATGTTATTTTGGGAAAGTAAAAGAAAACTTTATTTACCAATTAAAGACATGTACAGCTCAACAAATTAAAGAGAAAGGAACAAAAACAAGCATGCATATGCACTGGACATAGACCCCAATGTCTTGTACTAAGGCTAAGGAAAACTACTTGACAAGTATCCTGCTAACTTTGAGATCAAATTAGTTCTGCAATAGACTTTCTGAAAGACGATGACGACAACAATAATAACATATTAAGAGAAATTTACGTAAGTAGGATATGGAGAGAATGGTGTTAGGTGGACGGAACCCTGGAAAACATCAGACTACCTGAATGATTTACTTAGAAAAAGTTGTATATATTGTTGCCTCTTGCCAGACATAAGAGAGTGCAGCTGTCAGGGTAATTCTGTATATTCCTGCACCTCTGTATATTGTTGCCTCTACTTAACTTAAAGACTGCCCACTTGACATCTACTATTACATGTTTTACTCTCGTACTCTGCATAGAACTAGATAAGGTTGGTTGGCAACTGCAAGAACCAAATCTTAATGTGAGTCCTAAATAATATTTTGTTAGCATGCAATGCCAATGTAAATAAAATTCTAGGATAAATATGTAATGGATAACTTAATACTGTTGTTCTCGGGTACACAAAAATCTGTATTTTAACAAAACAACTTCAACACAAGTTCAAGAATAAATCAAGAACACTTCAAGTCCTCCGAATTCACGGAGTGTCCAAATAATTCCCCTCAAGTACCCAAGGTTGCGGAATTTTTCTCCCAGGATAAAAAGGCTTAATAATTCGACTGTAGTGGTACCTCAAATGATCGGATTCTCTTCGAACTCACTCAACAGTTAGATGATCACACGGAGTATTTTAGAAGACAAGAAATGTTTTTAAGTGCAGAAAAATTCGTACTAAACCTGTGAAAAAATACAGGTTTATATAGCCATTAAATACCCCTTCCGAAAGGTGGCAATGGTTTACCGGAAAGGTATATCCCTTCTGAACACTCATGTCTGTCCATTCGAAAGAGTATGTCTTTTCCGAACAGCCACAACCATCCAAGCAGTCATACCTTTTTTCGAAATAGTATGTCTTTTACTCAAAGAGTTACGTCCCTTCCAAGCAACTTTTCATTTTTCATTCACACCAATTGAACCCAACAAATACAACTAGTAATAATTAACTGTTAAAAAATAAAATTTATTTAGAATAACCTTGATTCTATTGATATACTCTCTCCATTCACTTTTACTTGTAAAGTTTCGTTTTGTTTTTCGAGAATCAAACTGTATGAACTTTGATCAATATTTTAAGATTTTTTTTTTTTATATAAATTTCAAACATCCAAATTTAAATTTTAAAAGTTGGATCAATCTAATTCAATATAGCCCAAGGATTTGTCAAATTGACTCTGTTAATAAAGAGTAAAACTGAACGAAAGAAATATATAATTTAAACTTTTGTTATCCATTATTTGTGGACAGCATGAGAAAAGGAAATGGTCATGGGGCAGTAGATACTTTCAAACAAGTATTCATATAGGCCAGCCGGCCAGGTCATTTAACCTGAATGTAATGTGTTTGGAAAAGAAACCAATAAAAAGAGTTCATTTCTATTGCCTTATTTGGTGGTGGACCTGGATGTGTGTGCGGGGGTGGGGGGTGGGGGTGAGGGTAGGGGTAGGGTAAGGGCGGAGAAGATAATAAATTAAATTGTACCTAGGACATACTCCTATAATTAATTAAGTAATAGTACCTGTTTTGGTATACATGATTAACTTGTCTTAAATAAATTAAGTACTTGTTTCGTCAAGGGCTGACCTAAAATCAGTATACAGGTTCATGAAAACCTAGTGTGCCGGGGTGGAGCTACACTTGAGATAGGGGGTTTGGATGAACCCTTAAGGCTTCGACGGAAAATTCTTTTATATATACATAGTTAAAATTATTTTTTATGTATATATAGTAGATGTCGAATCCCTTTGATTAGTTTGTATGTTTACTTGTAAATTCTCTTGTTGAAAATCCTAGCTCCGCCACTGTTAGCGTGTATATGTGAAATGATCAACTTTGTCATTCAGCAGTAGTTTTGGTGTAGAATATGAAGAATTAGTCCAAATATTGTCAATAGTCATTCAACACGTTGAACATTTTTCACACCAGAATAGTTTATATTCATTCCTAAATTTTGTGAAATGGCACATAATTAAACTTTTAAACTCATATATTTGTGTTATCACAATTTATCGCCATTTTAAAAAAAAAAAAAAATCGATCTAAATAATGTCATTTTCTCGTATTTAATACTCCCAATTTAACTTCAAACTTTCATTTACCTTCGATGAAATAGTTGGTTTAGCCATGAAAATTTGTACGACTTATTTTATGTCATAATTTTTTTTTTCTAAAAATAATTAAAAAAAAGAATAACAAACAACAATATACTAAGTGTATTTTTACAAATGAAATTTGAAGAAGATGGTGTCGAGAAGATAAAAATATTATTTCAATACACCCTCAACTCAAATAAAGTATAAAAAACTAATATAAAGTGAAATCAGTAGTAAAAAAAAAGGTTCATACTAAAACAATGAAAAAAATTTAATTAAATTTTATATCTAATCAAATACGTACACATAAATTAGGACTGAGGTAATAAATCAAGTTGACTTATAAACCGACGTATAATTGGTTTCGAATTGATTAAGGAAATGGACCACACTATTCACAGCACTAAATTAAAACTATATTAACCCCAAAGTGCAGTAAATGACAAGTCACATAAATAGCATAAGCTCCACTGTCCCCCTCTACTCCTATCAAATTATATAAAATAGACTTAAAAAAAAAAAAAAAAAAAAAAAAAAAAAAAAAAAAAAACAGCGCTATCTGACACTGACAACTTCTTATAAAATCCTACGTTCAATATCTAAGATTGACTGGCTCTACTCTATTTATCACGATATATTACATGTATTACAAACGATATATTGGAAATTAGAAATTCTCACCCTGACTTTAACTACTTCACGTGTAGTGATAAAGATATCAAAAAATAGAAAATGAAATTGAAAAGAGAAAGCGATATTTAACGTAATATTCAATTAATAAATTGGACCCACCCACTTTCACCAATTGAGCGCGTGTCTTCCACGTATTATCGGCCAAATTTACCAACCGGATAGAATTAAACTCCTTGTAAATACATTATTATGGTCCACGGCCATTTTTTTTTTATCTTCTTTGAAAAAAATTCAATTAACCAATCAAAATACGACAACAAAAATATTGCCAGCAAAATACTGGTCTTGCAAATCGTAATCGTTGAATATTGAATCAAACAATTTAAAATAAAGAGTTACTCCTCCGATTCTATTTATTTGATCTTTTAGTGTGTTTTAAAAAAATATTTTTTAAAAAAAAAATAATTAAAATTCTCCACATCATTTATTAAAATCATAAAATTAAAATATATTTTAATTTAAGATTATAAAATTAAAAAAAATAATTTTTTAAATCTTGTGTCAAGTCAAAACTTTTAAAAACATATACACTTAATAAATAAAATATTAATTATTAAAATTTGAATTTCAAAAGAGAATTAGTGATTGAGATTTGACCGATTAAATAAAAACTATGTTCAACGATAAGCTTTTAGTGTGTTCATTTTAGGGGTCGTTTGGTAAAGTGTATAAGAATAGTGTAAAATATGGTATATTAATAATGTTTGTGTTAGTTAAGCTTGCATTAGTATGCTTATCTTTTTCTTATGCATTGTTTGATTTGATGTATTAAAAATAACATGAATTACATAATTTATTTTAAAAAAATATAAAAATACCCTTCATATATATGTTGAAAAGAATGCGAAAAAAAAATTGAGGGATACTATTTAGTCATGTTAATGCATGCATTGGATCCATTGCATTAATAATACCATGAATTTTGATGTATTAATAATACACACCTCAATACACAATAGAGTTTATAATTAATGTTTGCATTAGTTATACATAGAGTAAAAAAGTATACCAAACAAGATACTAGTAGCATACATTAAACTAATGCATGCATTAACTTTCCAATATACTCTACAAAATGATCCCTTAGGGGTCGTTTGGTAGAGTGTATAAGAATAATGCAAAATATGGTGTATTAGTAATGCTTGTGTTATTTATGCTTGGATTTTTCTCATGCATTATTTGGTTCAATGTGCTAAAAAAAATATGAATTACGCAAATTTTTTTTTTTTTTTACATAAGACCCTCAATATATATGTTGGAAAGGATGCGAATTTTTTTTTTAGGGGTAATAGGGTCTTTAAGCATGTTAATGCATGCATTAGATACATTGCATAACTAATGACATAGATTTTGAGATATTAGTAATACAAACTTCAATACACAGTACAGTGTATAACTAATGCTTGCATTAGTTATACGGGGGGTAAAAATGTCACGACCCAACTTTACAGGTCATGATGACGGCTACCATAACCCACCAGTAGGCAAGCCAACCCGTAGTTCGGAACGGCTAGTAACGGACTACTTAATAACATAAAGAAAAGAATGCGGGATATATGAGATAAAGATCAATACATAGACGAATCCCAAATATGGTGGTATCAGTACAAGAGCTTATAAATATAATAAGAGTACAAAAGTGATATTCAAGGAGAAATACACTAATTCAACTTACCTCTGAATACAACTTAGAGGCTAGTCTAATACATAGGAGGGAGATAAGTAATACTCCGAACGTCAGAAGCTCACTCTAAATCTCCGAATCAGGCCTACTCCACACGATGCACACATCAACGGCGATAAATCGTACTATGATCTATAGGCTGCAAAGGTGTAGTATAAGTACCAAACGAATGGTACTCAATAGGCAATTGCCAACTGAGCTCCAAAGATAAAGTAGATATATACAACATATAAACAGAATGGAAACTACAACTAAGAGTTCATAAATCATGTAATAACTCAATGAGAATAACAAGGGACAACTATCCTATTCATGTCCAAGAGTCTAACATAATAAGACTAAGGAAGTATCAAGGTGAACTATCTTATTCCAGCTACATTCAATATCTGCCAAAGCTATACCGTATATCCCAGGTTAATATACAGATAAAGAGCGAAAGAAAGATATATTGTAATATACAAGGCGAAGGAACGACTATACAATATGAACAACGAAGAAAGGGATTTTCGATTACTTCATATAGCTATATATATATATATATATATATATATATATATATATATATATATATGTCATAGGCTAACCATACTAATGATCATAACAATGATAATAACAATATCAATAACATCGTAAATAACCGGTTACTCCGGACAACCAAATACCTAGCCGAGCCTATGCGTACCCCCACCGCCCCAGACTCAGAAGGTTCAATCAACAAATAGCAACACAAGACATATTCTTCACCCATATCTATGCAACCGTATATCTATGCAACCGTCTCATACCGGCTGATAGACATAGGTGCATATTGGTGATAGACGATGCGCATGCAGGAATGAATGCAAAATATACCATCAATATCACAATGCATCAAAACTGTCCTCATCAGGACCATCATCATCGCCATCAACCTCTGGCCTCCCCAAGTATTAATATCATCTCAATAGTATCCTCCAGACTCAAACCGGGTATCAATATTATCACAATATCCTCCGGCCTTACCGGGTATCAATATTATCTCAATATCCTCCGGACTCGAACTGGGTATCAATGTCATCATAATATCCTTCGGCCTTGCCGGGTATCAATATCATCTCAATAGTATCCTCCGGACTTGAACCGGGTATCAATATCATCATAATATCCTTCGGCCTTGCCGAGTATCAATATCATGTCAATAGTATCCTCCAGAATCGAATCGGGTATCAATATCATCATAATACCCTCCAGCCTTGCCGAGTATCAATATTATCTCAATAGTATCCTCCGGACTCGAACCGGGTATCAATATCATCATAATATCCTCCGGCCTTGCCCGGTATCAATATTATCTCAATAGTATCCTCCGGACTCGAATCGGGTATCAATATCATCATAATATCCTTCGACTTTGCCGGGTATCAATGTATCATCATAACTCTCGACACATAAATATAGGCATATAAAAGGTGCAAAGACGGAAGCCGATATACTCATAACCGTAAAGATATCTATCATATCAATACATCCCAATTACTCATTATTAGCTAACCAACATTTATTATTATTAAATCGCTAGTTCGCTAGTCATCACATAACCTCTAGTTATTAGCCTAAACATTATCCTTAACATAATCCTTATTCACGGGATAACAAATAACTACTATTCATTTAATAGTCAACATCTAATATCTAGTCTAGGTTCATCATTAGACCAAAATCGTCATTTATCCACCATTCATTATTATCAATTATTTCTCCTATTTTTGTTAATCATTACTAGATAACACATTGCTACTTGTCGCCTAACCATCTTTTATTAAATGGCATCATTCATTAACTGACCATTATTAGCTACCATGTTCCAACTAAGCAAGATTCACTAACTAATACATTAGCTTCCTAGCCATCAAGTTCAATAGTTAGCTAATAGACAACTAGTTACCACATAGCTTAACCGTCTAACAAGAAGAAAAACCATAAGATCATATTTCGACTATAATCACATCATTTATAATGATAAATAATCATGAACGTACCAAACCTATGCATGCCATCAGCAGTATTCAATCAATGGAATAATAAGCATCATACCGCATCTTTCTCCGTCTCATACCGGAAAGATGTGTATACAAACATATACATATTCATATTCATAAATCGCAATCACATCATTCACAATGATAAACACTTCTTGGATATTTAATCAGTACCATAATACGAACCTTGACCAATTAATTTATCCGGAATAATCACAACATTATAATCATGGTCTTAGGTCCATATACATATCTGGGACTCATATCAATAATCATATTTATAAACAATAGCATATCTATAATCATCTGACATATAGGAGGCATCTCTCATCTAGGAGGCATAATATCAACAAGCATATCGCCTCTATTAGACATCTTATATCTATAGGTTTTGCATCATGACCAAGAGGAAAATCATCTCTATAATCTCAATAATCATAACTAAGAGGAAAATCATCTATGTGAGCCAAATATTATAACTAAGAGGAAAATGCATTTCTATGGGCAAAATATCATAATTAAGAGAAAAATGCATCTCTATGGGCAAAATATCATAATTAAGAGGAAAATGCATCTCTATGGGCCAAATATCATAATAAAGAGGAAAATGCATCTCTATGGGCAAAATATCATAATTAAGAGGAAAATGCATCTCTATGGGCCAAATATCATAATAAAGAGAAAAATGCATCTCTATTGGCAAAATATCATAATTAAGAGAAAAATGCATCTATATGGGCAAAATATCATAATTAAGAGGAAAATTCATCTCTATAGGTCAAATATCATAATTAAGAGGAAAATGCATCTCTATGGGCCAAATATCATATAATAAAGAGGAAAATGCATCTCTATAGGCAAAATATCATAATAAAGAGAAAAATGCATCTCTATGGGCAAAATATCATAATAAAGAGGAAAATGCATCTCTATGGGCAAAATATCATAATTAAGAGTAAAATGCGTCTCTATGGGCTAAATATCATAATAAAGAAGAAAATGCATCTCTAGGGGCCAAATATCATAATAAAGAGAAAAATGCATCTCTATGGGCCACTAATCATAATCCGATGAAAATCATCATAATTTATCAATTCACCAAGTAATTCTCATAAATAAGGCTCATTAGTCTCAACTAGATCTACTATCCGCAACTAAGCCCACAAGGGCTAACACAAATCTTGGCCTAAGTGGGCCAAATGATCCCACTTCTAATTCATAATTTTCATAATTAGGCATACTATGCTCCAAACTAGGCTAAGGTATCTAGTTCATTCTCTAGATGTCAAGCAAGTCATATTAACGCCTAAGATAATAACTTCAACTAGAAACAAGGGTACTCAAGTCAACTCCACCAAACTTACGGTTCCAAAACTATCACACTAGCCCAATAAGACTAAATATACAAATCATACTTCAAATGTTAAAACCATATTTCGAGCATAACATTATATCATATCCATGATACAAATTTACCCAAACTAGGGGGAAGGCAATAGGATTCTACAAGGGTATTAAGTAATTCAACCTATGGGTCCAAAACCCTACCTAATCTCCAAACCTATATGTATATTCAATACTAAGTCATTCTATCCAATATCAATCTTAACATTACATTCACACGCAATATATATCATACATCATCCATGAAGAAGAGTAGACAGAAGCCTACCTCAATGTAAAATCACACTTCAAGCACCACATGCTCGTCTTCACTTCACAATCCCCAAAATACCATCACACTATTAAAAATATAATATACTCATCAATACGAGTCTAACAATACCCATATTGCACTATTGTGATTCGGCTCCAAAAATGACACCAAAAAGCCCAAGTAGGTCCCACATATGAAAATCGCGTTTCCGAGGTCAACCCAATGCTCATCTATCACCATGGAAGCATAACCCTCAATTGATGGGTGCAAACAAATGAAATTTGGGACTAAATCAAGCCCTAAGCTAAATTGGGGTTTTGGGTCAAGAACAATGAAATTCACCAATAAAGTGAAGAAATCTTACCTTAATCCGGATGATAATCATGATAAAAGATGTTTACCGAGCTCCCTAGACACCCACAAGACTCAATTTCAAGTTATCATACCCATTTAGGGTTTTAGGTTTTCAAATGTGAAAGAAAAATCCCCAAAATCGCGATCTTGGGTCTATTTATAGACCCTAGGGTTTTAGGTTCTCAAATGTGAAAGAAAAATCCCCAAAATCGCGATCTTGAGCCTATTTATAGACCCCTTCAGGAACAGACGCGATATCCTATGACAGCAAAGTCAAAAACTTATTTTTGACCCTCGGAACTCATCCGGGACCCAAAATATATGATCCAATAGTGAATTTGAGTGTAAACCACAATTCAAATCCATTGGAATCATCAAAACTTCCATACAAGGTCGTCTAGGCAAAAAGTAGGGCTCACATATATAGTTTCAATTTTATGACTTTCGCACTAATAGGTCGAAATGAGCTCGGGTGCATTGGGACCCGAACCAAAGGTCTACCTAGACTAAAATTGATATTTCAGATATGTTGGCACAGTTAAAATTTTCATCCGAGATCATTTCGCTGAATTTTTTGATCGGTGGCCATTTAGAACCAACGAAGACTTCTAAACAGGGAATTGACTCTAAAAAACAAACGAACTGCCTAGTAACCGAACCTTCAGTACCAGCAAATCATAAATGACTTGGGGCAGCTATGGAGAAGCTCAAACGGTGAAGATAAGCATAAATATGGAAAATGACCTGAATGGTCATTACAATATCCACTACTAAAAGGACTTTCGTCCCCGAAAGTCAACGAATAAAAAGAATCTCAAAGGCTCGAAGTGATGAGGTATTGGGCCCGCATGCTCCAAGAATGACTTTCTAGTTAAAATCCATGAGGAGAGAGCACTTGCAAGGAATTTCACCACAGGTATCCCTTTTTCAACCTGCACCCTCACTTTATTTACCAAACAACCAAACCTCAACTTCAACCTCGAAATGGCCTGCAACTGAACTGAAAAGACTGATGCACGCAAATATGAACCACAACACTTTGATACCAACTCCAGTATATTACTCCCACTGAGTAAATCATCCAAAATTCCTAAAGAAAATTGAATCTTGAGGTCAAAACTGATATAACCATATGGGACCCATGAGCTATCATCTGAGCACTTATCAACTATAATCCAACCGACGTCAAGAAGACCGAATAGACAACCACAGAGTAGGCTTAACCAGCCTATAAATAAAATCTGAATGAAGAAAACTCTAAAATAGAAGCTCCACGCAAGCTCTACAATACCAAGCTGAAATCTTAATACCAAGGCTGAATCGCTCGGTCTCAAATATCTAAACAAAACTAAGAATGGGTAGGCACTAATAATCCAAATTTATCATTCTTCCCAATCACCATTCCAAAGCGCCAAGTCAAAACTGAACCAATACGATATCCCATCTAGGCAAAGAAATAGCCCTAAACACATATCATTGAGGAGAATCACTCCACCAAGCCTTACTAGGCCAAACAAATACTGAAATAGGAATTTTTTGAATCCACCCAGTAACCATATCATCAAGGAAGAAATAACAATCTCAAAGTCAAGGTCAAAGTCGAAACAACCACCAGAGTACCAACAACTCAAGCTAAAGAGTTTCTAATTTTCCAACTTTAGAAGCGATCAGAGAAAAGGTCACCTGCCTCTATCTTTCATCTTATCTAGACAAAACTATATCACAATGACAAAAGAGTATCCAATCTCCACACTAACAACAAGGTAATCCATCACAAGAGAGCGAACCAACTTACCTATGAGATGAATCCATGGCATCTCAACATCAACATCAAATCGCTATCGGACAAAGAAATAGCCACAAATGAAGAACGAACCTCAAACTGGTCAATCTCACAAACGGTTATATCTAAAAGAATAGCCAAGGTGAAAATCTTCGCAATCCAGAAGGCAAGTCTAAGGATCTCAGACTCAATAATAGGCAATGCAACTAAATTTTCAACTCTATGGTGATAATAGAGCCACAAAATATTAACTTGTCTTTTGATATCACAATACATCCCCGAATCAATCTAATACAGTTAACCAAGAGGTAACATAATCCACCTCGCTATGCTAGGGGAAAGAAATCATCAAATCAGGCTATATCTACCCAAGCCACCAAATAATAGCACAAGAAAATGAGAGTCTAACTAGATAACACTAGTCTATACTGCTACCCAGCAAGAATCAATTATAAAGTAACAACATCAAGTGATAATATCAAGTAATATCAGTACCCTCATGCAGTGGTAGTAATAGCAACAACAATATCAAAATCAATATACTCAATAGATGGTACCAAAATAAACATCAATATTATGTACCATTCAAGGGCTACAAAAGGACAAATGTGCCAAGATAAATGGGACTCGAACCCAAAGCACACCCATAGGGAAGAAACATCAATATAGATCTACTCCATCCACTACTAAAATAAATAAACCATGGAGTAGTAATATAATCATAAATTCTACAATAAGGCACATAATGACCGATACAAATTCATCAAGGTATATAATTATCAATGGGTATGAAAATCCTAATACACATAATAAGAGATAAAGGCGAGAATAAAAGCACACTAGTCGTGGCGACATCCGCAATCATATGCCTGATGGGCATAGGGAAAATAAATCTGAACAGGCCTAACTCGGACCGACCGACTGAATCATCAACTGAGTCGCCAAATGCATCATCTATAACTGAAGATGCCATAACATCACGAGGCTGATCTGAATGAGCTGAATAACTGAAAATCCCATGTTGACGACACTCTCTATACTAGTAGTCGATCGTCCTATACTCATAGCAATTCCTGGAGCATCAACATGGCGATGACACAAATTGAGCTCAAATGGATGGCCAACCAACATCGGGATAAATCTATAAATTCTTGTCCAAACTTCCAAAATCATAGTCTATCTTAGGAACTCTAGGCTGGCGGGAAATACAGGCTAACTCTATCTGACCACCTATCTCATACTAGAGGCATTTTCTGAACCAGTGTCCCATCATAACACAACCAAACTAAGAATTTAAAATACTTCAAAATTCTACCCCTCATAATCCAGAAGGGTCACCATGGCCCGAAGACTATACCACACTCCGTAAGTCTAATAGGGACTCAACCCAAATCCCTTTTAGCTACCGCTGAAAATCTTCGATATCTATATTTGACTCATTAGTTCGATACTGTACAAAAATTCTGGAAATACATGTTGGAGTCTCATCCGCATCTATCGACAATATCGCATCGTCCTTCGAGAATAGAATAGAGTCAAAGAATATGTTCAAGGTTCATAGGAATAGAGATACACGATAAGAAGTCATGAAGTAAATTTCCTAAAATGTAACTGCAGCCTCCCGAAGATATATTACGGATGTCTCCGCACCGATCCGCAGAACTCTACAAACACTTAGCTCTTGTACTAATACACCGAAGAAACCTAGGCTCTGATACCAATTTATCACGACCCAACTTTATAGGTCATGATGGCTCCTACCATAATCCACCAGTGGGCAAGCCAACCCGTAGTCCGAAACGACTAGTAACGGACTACTTAATAACAAAAAGAAAAGAATACAGAATATATGAGATAAAGATCAATACATAGACGAATCTCAAAACCTGGTGGTATCAGTACCAGATCTTCTAAATATAATAAGAGTACAAAAGTGATATATCAAGGAGAAATACACTGATTCAACTTACCTCTGACTACAACTTAGAGGCTAGTCTAATACATAGGAGAGAGATAAGTAATACTCCGAACATCAGGAGATCACTCTAAGTCTCCGAATCAGGGCTACTCCACATGATGCACACATCAACGACGATAACTCATACTATGATCTACAAGCTGCAAAGGTGTAGTATAAGTACCAAACGAATGGTACTCAGTAGGCAATTGCCAACTGAGCTCCAAAGATAAAATAGATATATACAACATATAAACAGAATGGAAACTACAACCAAGAGTCCATAAATCATGTAATAAGTCAATGAGAATAACAAGGGACAACTATCATATTCATGTCCAAGAGTCTAACGTAATAAGACTAAGGAAGTATCAAGATGAACTATCTTATTCCAGCTACATTCAATATATGCCAAAGCTATATCGTATATCCCAGGTCAATCTACAGATAAAGAGCGAAAGAAAGATACATTATAATATACAAGGCGAAGGAACGACTATACAATATGAACAACGAAGAAAGGGATATCTGATTACTTTATATAGCTATAGCTATATATATATATATATATATATATATATATATATATATATAATACATATAAACATGAGGTCATCTCAAACATAACCTAGATCGTCATATTCTCATTTTAAGACCTCATTATAATACTATCAGGATTCAATACCAACATACTCAGGATTTCTAATCCATATGGCTAGACATAGAATAATCGTGCATAGTAATGTAATCATAAAATAACAAAGGCCGAAGACATACCTCAATCCCAATACCGGATCCATGACCTCTGTCATAGGCTAGCCATACTAATGATCATAACAATGATAATAACAATATCAATAACATCGTAAATAATTGGCTACTCCGAATAATCAAATACTTAGCCGAGCCTATGCATACCCCCGCTGCCCCAGACTCGGAAGGTTCAATCAACAAATAACAACACAAGGCATATTCTTCACCCATATCTATGCAACCATCCCATACCGAATGATAGACTTAGGTACATACTGGTGATAGGCTATGCGCATGTAGGAATGAATGCAAAATATACCATCAATATCATAATGCATCATTACTGTCCTCATTAGGACAATCATCATCGTCATTAACCTACGGCCTCCCCAAGTATCAATATCATTTCAATAGTATCCTCCGGACTCAAATCGGGTATCAATATTATCACAATATTCTCCGGCCTTGCCGGATATCAATATCATCTCAATAGTATCCTCCAGACTCAAACCGGGTATCAATGTCATCATAATATCCTTCGGCCTTTTCGAGTATCAATATCATCTCAATAGTATCCTCCAGACTCGAATCGGGTATCAATATCATCTCAATAGTATCCTCCAGACTCGAATCGGGTATCAATATCATCATAATACCCTCCGACCTTGCCAGGTATCAATATCATCTCAATAGTATACTTCGGACTCGAACCGAGCATCAATATTATCATAATATCCTCCATCCTTGCCGGGTATCAATATCATCTCAATAGTATCCTACGGACTTGAACCGAGTATAAATATCATCATAATATTCTTCGGCTTTGTCGGGTATCAATGTATCATCATAACTCTCGACACATAAATATAGGCATATAATAGGTGCACAGACGGAAGCCGATATACTCATAACCATAAAGATATCTATCTTATCAATGCATCTCAATTACTCGTTATTAGCTAACCAACATTTATGATTATTAAACCACTAGTTTGCTAGTCATCACATAACCTCTAGTTATTAGCCTAAACATTATCCTTCTCATAATCCTTATTCACGGGATAACAACTAACCACTATTCATTTAATAGTCAACATCTAACATCTAGTCTAGGATCATCATTAGACAAAAACCGTCATTTATCCACCATTCATTATTATCAACTATTCCTCTTATTTTTGTTAATCATTACTAGACAACACATTGCTACTTGTCGCCTAACCATCTTTTATTAAATGACATCATTCATTAACTGACCATTATTACCTACCATGTTCCAACTAAGCAAGATTCATTAACTAATACATTAGCTTCCTAGCCATCAAGTGCAATGTTAGCTAATAGACAACTAGTTACACATAGCTTAACCGTCTAACAAGAAGAAAAACCATAAGATCATATTTCGGCTATAATCACATCATTTATAATGGTAAATAATCATGAACGTACCAAACCTATGCATGCCATCAACAGTATTCAATCAATGGAATAATAAGCATCATACCGCATCTTTCTCCATCCCATACCGGAGAGATGTGTATACAAACATATACATATTCATATTCATAAATCGCAATCACATCATTCACAATGTTAAACACTTCTTGGATATTTAATCAGTACCATAACACGGCCCCTGGCCAATTAATTTATCCAGAATAATCACAACATCATAATTATGGCCTTAGGCCCATATACATATCTGGGACTCATATCAATAATCATATTTATAAACCATAGCATATCTATAATCATCTCACATATAGGAGGCATCTCACATCTAGGAGGCATAATGTCCACAAGCATATCGCCTCTATTAGACATCTCATATCTATAGGTTTTGCATTATAACTAAGAGGAAAATCATCTCTATCAGCTCAATAATCATAACTAAGAGGAAAATCATCTCTATGAGCCAAATGTCGTAACTAAGAGAAAAATCGTCACTATAAGCTCAATAATCATAACTAAGAGGAAAATCATCTCTATGAGCAAAATATCGTAACTAAGAGGAAAATGCATCTTTATGGGCAAAATATCACAATTAAGAGGAAAATGCATCTCTATGGACAAAATATCATAATTAAAAGGAAAATGTATCTCTATGGGTCAAATTTCATAATAAAGAGAAAAATGCATCTCTATGGGCAAAATATCATAATTAAGAGGAAAATGCATCTCTATGGGCCAAATATTGCATCTCTATGGGCCAAATATCATAATAAAGAGGAAAATGCATCTCTATTGGCAAAATATCATAATTAGAATGAAAATGCATCTATATGGACAAAATATCATAATTAAGAGAAAAATGCATCTCTATGGGCAAAATATCATAATAAAGAGGAAAATGCATCTCTATGAACCAAGTATCATAATTAAGAGAAAAATGCATCTCTATGGGCCAAATATCATAATTAAGAGAAAAATGCATCTCTATGGGCCAAATATCATATAATAAAGAGGAAAATGCATCTCTATGGGCAAAATATCATAATTAAGAGAAAAATGCGTCTCCATGGGCCAAATATCATAATTAAGAGGAAAATGATCTCTATGGGTCAAATATCATATAATAAAAAGGAAAATGCATCTCTATGGGCAAAATATCATAATTAAGAGGAAAATGCGTCTTTATGGGCCAAATATCATAATAAAGAGAAAAATGCATCTCTAGGGGCCAAATATCATAATAAAGAGAAAAATGCATCTCTATGGGCCACTAATCATAAACCGACAAAAATCATCACAATTTATCAATTCACCAAGTAATTCTCATAAATAAGGCTCATTAGTCTTAACTAGGTCTACTATCCGCAACTAAGCTCACAAGGGCTAACACAAATCTTGGCCTAAGTGGGCAGGATGATCCTACTTCTAATCCATAATTTCCATAATTAGGCATACTATGCTCCAAACTAGGCTAAGGTATCTAGTTCATCCTCTAGATGACAAGCAAGCCATATTAACGCCTAAGATAATAACTTTGACTAGAAACAAGGGTACTCAAGTTAACTCTACCAAACTTACGGTTTCAAAACTATCACACTAGCCCAATAAGGCTAAATATACAAATCATACTTCAAATGTTAAAACCATATTCCGAGCATAACATTATATCATATACATGCTACAAATTTACCCCAACTAGGGAGAAGACAATAGGATTCTACAAGGGTATTAAGTAATTCAACCTACGGGTCCAAAACCCTATCTAATCTCCAAACTCGTATGTATATTCAATACTAAGTCATTCTATCCAATATCAATCTTAACATTACATTCACACGCAATATATATCATACATCATCCATGAAGAAGAGTAGACAGAAGCCTACCTCAAGGCTAAACCGTAAAATCACACTTCAAGTACCACATGCTCGTCTTCACTTCACAATCCCCAAAATGTCATCACACTATCAAAAATATAATCTACTCATCAATACGAGTCTAACGATACCCATATTGCACTATTGTGCTTCGGCTCCAAAAATGACACCAAAAAGTCCAAGTGGGTTCCACATACGAAAATCGTGTTTCCGAGGTCAACCCAATGCTCATCTATCACCATGGAAGCATAACCCTCAATTGATGGGTGCAAACAAATGAAATTTGGGGCTAAATCAAGCCCTAAGCTAAATTAGAATTTTGGGTCAAGAACAATGAAATTCACCAATAAAGTGATGAAATCTTACCTTAATCCGAATGATAATCATGATAAAAGATGTTTACCGAGCTCCCTAGACACCCACAAGACTCAATTTCAAGTTATCATACCCATTTAGGATTTTAGGTTCTCAAATGTGAAAGAAAAATCCCCAAAATCGCGACCTTGGGTCTATTTATAGACCCCTTCGGCGAACAAACGCGATACCCTGCGACAGCAAAGTCAAAAACCTATTTTTGACCGTCGGAACTCATCCAATACCCAAAATATATGATCCAACAGTGAAATTTGAGTGTAAACCACAATCCAAATCCGTTGGAATCATCAAAACTTCTATCCAAGCTCGTTTAGGCAAAAAGTGGGGCCCACATATATAGTTTCAATTTTATGACTTTTCGACTAATAGGTTGAAATGAGCTCGGGTGCATTGGGACCCGAACTAAAGGTCTACCTAGACTAAAATCGATATTTCGGATTTTCATCCGAGATCGTTTCGCTGAAATTTTTTATCGATGGCCATTTGGAACCAACAAAGACTTCTAAACAGGGAATTGACTCTAAAACCAAACGAACTGCCCGGTAACCGAACCCTCAGTCCTAGCAAGTCATAAATGACTTGGGGCAGCTATGGAGAAGCTCAAACGGTGAAGATAAGCATAAATATGAAAAATGACCTGAAGGGTCATTACAAAAAAGGTATACCAAATAAGGTACTACTAATACACACTAAACTAATGCATGTATTAATATTCCAATACATTCTACCAACCGACCCCTTAATGTATTGGTATTTCTTATTAGTATATTAAATAATACAATCAACTTTCCCTCAATAATTTCAATAATATAGAAATAAGATATGTGTACACATAATTTTTCGTAAAAAAAAATTATTAGGTACGTTATTATCGTACTTAGTGCTACATCAGGAATCGAATTTTGAGCTGGTTACAAAGAACACCAATAATATTGACTAACTGGGAACAATAGCCAACAGTGTTAAAGTTGGGCTATGATTTTGTAAACTGTTCCTTTGGTGATTAATACACATGATTGATTACCCAAAAAAACAAAGTATTGTACTCAACCATCGTCATGAACGTCTTAATGAAATTAATGACATAAAGTCAAATTTTAATAAAAAATCTTAAATACATACACATATATATAAAATAACATTATAGTAATTAATTTTTTTTTCTTACATACTACTTATTTTTTGGTGTAGTACTTTTAAGATACACATAATATTTAACTTCACATATAGATACGATTATTAATAAATGTAAAGATTATTTCTAGTGAATAAAATGTTAGACATTTATTCGCAATACATTAACTTGGATATTGTTGTTAAAATTTTATTTATTAATATAAAGTTTGAGTAGTTTAATTCAAAATTTTAAAATATTTTTGATAAAAATTAGATAATTTTTTCTTTCTTTATTATTTTTTTAGACGTATTTCACAATCTTCATTATTATTTCGAGTAAAGTAGAAAATAATAATATTTACTATTAAAATTTTGAGGCCTCAATAAACGCATTACCAGCCTTAAACAAAAATTCTTATAATACGTAAATGAATATATAGGTAGAGTATCATGCCACATTCGATAATAATTATTCCAATAAATTGAAAAATATCACCAAGAAATGAGAAAAGTCATCATTTTCACTTTGAACTTGTTTTGAAAAGTTATTTACATACTTAAACTATTATCACGATCTAATACACACACTTATACTATGTAAAAATAATTTTATTTACTCTCTGCAACTGACGTGATAATATATATATATATATATATTAAACGTGTTTGAGTCAAAATTAAAGTTAAAAAGAAAAGAAAAAAAACTCTTCCCATCCCACCTGCCCACACCTTTTCTTCTTCACATCCTACCCTTCTTCTTCATTACAATTTTGCTGAAAAATACTGAAGAAAAATCACACTGCCACTGATTTTTTCAATCCAATCAAAACATGACTGAGGAACAATCAACAAGTCCCTATTAATTCTACTACTATCATAAAAAAAATGACAACTTTATAACTCATTTCATCATCTCCCTCATATCTTTATCGCCTAATCCATCATGAGTCATCACCATTACTAATTTCATCACTTACCACTATCAATTTCATCATAAAATGGCACTACCAATATCACCAGGAATAATTATTTTTGATAGTAAATTTGTATGTGACAAATTTCATAAATTAAATGTTGAATTTGGTGCTTTTGATGTAGGATTTAGTAGTGGTGGTGGAGCAATTTTGATGTAAAATTTAGTAGTGATGGTGTTGCGAATTTATGGTGGTTCTTTGTAACTTTGGATGTTGACAATGGTGATATTGTGATTTCGATGACAGTTTTAGTAGTGGGTGTTGAATTTATGGTGGTGGTGCTTTGTGATTTTTATGATACCAATGATTGTGTTGTGATTCCAATAATGAAATTAATGACGGATTCTTAAAATTATCGTGGCGGAGATTTGAGTTTGATAGTAATGGTGTCAGTGGTTGTGTTTTAATGGTGGTTTTGGTGAAGAAGAAGCAATGGATTGCATATTTTTTTTAAAAAAAATCGACATAGTATCTGATGTGGTGGTGACATGTTGATGATGTGGCGCAAGTATAACTCATTCTTATCATGTGACTGTTTGTTTACGTTTTGAGATAAAAATAAATTTAGTTTTAAATAGTGTGGATATGTATTAAGTTGCGATGATAGTTTAAGTATGTAAATAACTTTTTAGGACAAATTCAAGATGAAATTAATGACTTTTCTCTCAAAAAAATCAAGGTGAACTTTTCAAAATTACAAGTACCGTCACATACAAGGATCAACTTAAGATTTTCATTATAGGTCAATCTATATGAAACCATATAGATACGAGAGCTTGGAAGGAAACAACATTTATGAATATACTAGATAACGAATGACCCGTGTTAGCACAGACTCAATATATATTCATTTATTATTTCAGTTTACGTGAAACAAAAAAAATTTAGACAACTAATTATATTTTTAATATATTTTTAGATATTTTAAGTTATTGGCTATTGTAATTTATAATACTGTTTTGATACTGTAATTTACTATTTTAAGCTGTTAGCTATTGTAATTAATAATACTCTTCTTGTCCAAACTTTTGTGGCATTGATAGTCAATTATATTTTTAAAATAGTTTAAGTTTTTAAGTATTGTGATTTAAAATACTTTTTCTTCTATTCCAATTTAAGCGACTCATATAATTTCGACGGTCAATCAAATATCACGATTGAAGTAGCAAAACAAACACGCCTTAAATTACTCATAATAACTTATTAGAAATGATATAACAAAATTACTATACAAAATTGTTGTGAAAAAAATTTAAGTAGACCTCATATAAGATGTCAAGTTAATTTAAAATATCAATAGTTAATTTATCATTTTATCTATTTAACCTTGTTTCAGCTTTTTTTACATATTATTAATTTTTTAATACTTAAAGAACTTAAATAATTAATTAGGGGTAAAATAGTAAAATTACAATTGAAGCAGCTGAAGCAGACTGTCATAAATATCTATTTAATTTTTTATTAAATATTATTATTTTTTAATACATAAATGACATATAATAATTAATTATGGATGATATAGTAAAATCACAGAGAAAACAAACACGTCGACGAAGAGGTGTCTGCTTTATTGCACTTCTATATAGTACTAACAATATATGTTATTTTCTTGGTCTCAATTTTGTGATACAAATACAATTTAGATAATCAATTATATCTTTAATATGTTTTTTGATATTTTAAGCTATTAACTATTGTAATTTATAATACTTTTTTACATTGTAATTTACTATTTTAAGTTGTTAGCTATTGTAATTAACAATACTCCCCTTGTCCAAATTTCTGTAGCATTGATAGTCAATTATATTTTAAAAAATAATATAAATTTTTAATTATTGTGATTTATAATATTTTTTCCCATTCCAATTAAAGTGACACATATAATTTTGAGAGTCAATCAAATATCACGATTGAAATAGCGAAACAACATGTCTTAAATTGCTCATAATAACTTATTAGACGTGATATAACAAAATTACTATAAACAATAGTTTTCAAAAAAATTTAGGTAGACCTCATATAAGATGTTAAGCTAATTTCTAACATCAATACTTAATTTATCATTTTTTTTTTCTATTTTAATGATTCAAATAATTAATCGGGGTTGAAATAATAAAATTACGATTGAACTAGCGGAAGCAGATATGTCATAACTGTCTATATTATGTTTTATTAAATATTATCAATTTTCTAATATATAAAAATCATATGATAATTAATTAGAGATGATATAGTAAAATTACAGAAAAAGTAGGTGATAGGTGACAAACTGACCGGACGACTCTGACTAGCTTACCTTCACTGTTCTATATATTAGATAGTAGCACTAATTAATAAATGCATAAAAAGGTATCTGTTTTACTTGTCGTGTTTAATTTTACACGTTCTTCAAAAGAATATTCTATTCATCTTATTTTAATTATTAATTATATTTTTTCATGTTCGCGATGACAGATTCAAAAATCTTATATTATGAGTGTTAAACTATTTTTAGTTTGAGAATTGCTACAGAGTGGGTGCTTAAATGAATTATTATAGTTTATACATAAATAATAATGTTTATCAAAAAAGGAGTTGGTGCTTAAGCACCCATAGTTTATACCCTAGGCCCGTCACTGCATGTTGGTCAAGAAAAATAATAAAAAACAATATATTATTTATTATTAATTAAGTTACTCTATTTAGTATATATTTTTTAAGAATTGAACAATTTTGATTATAATGGTGCAGTTGAAAATTATTGCTAACTTTGATTTTATATGAGAAGTTATTTTTAAGTAATTTTTTTGAGCAAAAGCGATTATTAATTTAAAATGAAGAAAAATTTAATTAAATTTATTAGGTGATAAAAAGAAATCAATTACAAATACATAAATGAAAATGATCTTAACAAAAAAAATTTTTTGAATAAAAACAAAAATATCTAACAAAAAAAAATCATCAATTATCACGTATATTCTCTTAATTTACCTAAACCTTCTAAGGAATGACTCCTTCAAAATGTTGAACAACAAAGTTTAATTTTGAAAAAATACCATCATTATGAAAATGTATATACAATAGACATATTACGTTAATTTATTGAAATATAATACTTCCACTGTTTCAAATTACCCGTCCCAAATTTTCTAATTTAATTTCTCATTTTATTTGTCTTTTTTCATTAATCAAGAAGAGATAATTTTTTTGTTTTTACATGTTTTACCCTTTGTATTAATTATTTTTTTTTCAAATTAAAATGTAAATATTATTTAATAGAGCTATTATGATAAATTAATCATATTATTAATTATTTTTTTTAATTAATGTATCATCTCTATTTGAGACGGATAGAAGTGAATATTAGTGAAAGAAATGAAATACCTAAAATATAGAATTATCAAAAATTAAGATATTCCATTATTTATGGGATTAGAATATATCCTTGTGTTTCTCTTAAATTTTGATGGCACGTGTTGATAAACGTGCCCAAACTAGAAAAGCGAGCACCACCAAAAGAAGTAGCGGTAGGAAAGTTAGATAAAGTTTCAATAACATACCTAACCTTTGTTTCCTATTTTAAATAGTACACCACATTCCCGACCAACTTTTCATATTGATCGACACTTTAAGCGTGTAATATTATAATTATACGTTTGATGATAGACTTTTAAATGTATTTAATTTTTTTTTTAGAATATATAAAGTGAGATTGAAGAAAAAATTAATTTTCGTTGTATGTTTTTTTAAAAATACATTTCAACCAATATATACGTAATTTTAAAAGTAAAAAATGAGTTGAAAAATATTTATTTAAAATACAACTTTAAATTAAATTTAGAGTTTTCATTACAAATGCTTATTTTTGAATAAAATAAGAAAATTTATTTTAATAAAAGTGAATAATTTTTGTCACCAAATGGATATGAGACGGAGAAAGAGGGAGCGTGCATTGGGTGGGAAGATAAGATAATTTTTTTAAAAAAATATCAATGTGGTTGTACTATTTTACAACAAAAAGATTCTGATAAAAAATTTATTTTATATATATTAAAAAGTTTAAAGAAATTTATAGAAGAGGTCACTGACACCCTGTTTGTGATTAATTGGTCGATAATGGATAGCTATAAATAATTTATTTTTCTGAGATGTCATGTCAAATGAATTTTAGGGCCCGGTTGAGACATATAAATTTTATTTTTTCTTTTCAAAGCACTTGTTTTGGTCATTGTTTTATCAATATTCCAGTCCAAACTTTAAAAAAAAATAAAAAATTCAACACGAAGTTTTTCTCAGAAAACTTTAGCGTTTTTTCTGCAAGTGAAAATGTAAAATGCTTATCAAAATATAGTTTTAACTTTTGAATATTCTTTAATTTTTGTTTTAAATATTACTCCTACTATACTTTCTAAAACCTTATTCAATTCATGTCTAAATGCTTACTTATTCATATTAGATATATAATACAAAGTTTAAATTAACAAATTAACACCTTTAATCGATCAAAAATATATTTAAAAATACAAAAATAATAAATCTAATGAAATCTGTTATATTGAGTTAGGGAAGGATAAAGTGTACACAAACTTTAACCCGTTCACGAAGATAATTAAATGGAGAAATTATTTATTTTCGAAAGATATCCAAACATCATCATTTAAAAAAAATACACGTATAATTTATTAGGGCTTAGGTTGATGAATATTATTATGTGGGGTAAGTTTAATTGTTTGTATCAATAAGACTAGAAAAATTTACTTTAATCAGGTTATGTCAATTTAATCAAACATAAATACCACAATTTAGATCGAAGAATAATACAAAGTTTAGTAACTTGACCAATAGTCCTCATTAACAGTTGGATTTCCCCTTTTTCCTATTAATCATGTGAATTCAAGAAATTTAATAAAAACTCAAGTGCTCGACTCTTTTTGATTTTTATCTGTAATTTGATTTATTTAAATTCGTATTGAGAAATACTAATAATAAAAAAGGTTTTGAGTTAGCTAGGGGGCCACTTACCACGTGTCGATTGCATCAAAGTACTGACCCACCAATTCCTTTGTCGGCAAATATTCGATTAAAGTGGTGGGAATAAAGTCATAGTTCTTGGAAAGTTACTGATTTTTCTTTTTGATATTTGATAAATATTAGTATGTCGAGAACATTACATACTAATGATACTATATAATTTCGGCTCAGATAATACATTGAACTCATAGTAATACTTATTGTATTATTTTTTAATATTTAAATTTAAATTTTGACTTGATTTAGTTCGATTAGTTTCAAAGATCAGCTAATCACTTAAAAAATAAAAATGCCATATAATTTCAAACGGAAAATAATCCCTCAATTTGTAACATAAGTATACCATTTATCTTTAAACTTATTTCAAAATATGTTGTGTTTCACAAAATCAACAAAGTTTTTATTCTTCTTTCAAATTTATCCTTATTTTTGGATAGCTGAGTTTTACATAATCAAGGAATTACTAAATAACAACAACATTTGATTAAAAATAAGTTAGTAAAAATATTTTTTATTTTTCAGAAATGATTTACTATTTTTAACAAGTGTGTTTCAAAGTAAAAATATCATTATATTTACTATGAAGTGGAAAAGTATTAAATCATTCCCTCTAGTTCGATAATACTTATCCACGTTACAAAATATAGATGTCTAATAATATTTGTCTAATTTAATAAATCAATAGATAATTTACTTTTTTGTACCTTATTTTACTATTGTGTTAAATACTTTTTCCGTTTTAATTAATGTGACGTAATTTGATCGGATTCTTAGTTTAAGAAAAAAAGAGAATACTTTATTTTATTTACTAATGTACCCTTATTAAAAATATTTTAGTGTTATTTTCTTGATTCATTTTTCTTGTTAAAAGAGACCCCGTGAAAATAAAATGATAATTATGTCATTAAATAATTATCAAATAAAAAAATATTTTCTATCTTAAATGGATTAAAAAAAATAGGTCGCATAAATTGGTCGGAGGAAATACTATTGATCCTTAATATCTATTTTTAAATTATAAATTTATCATATTTAAAAAATAAAATAATAAAATTATTCGTGTTATTAATTTTAAAAATGTGTATAAAATTAATAATAGATAAATATTATTGGGTGAAGGAAGTGCTATGACAGTTGACATAGCAGCCCCATGAGACGCGTAGGTTCGATGATTCTTAACAAATGTCGAACCGCTTATGGGAACTAATGAACCATTACATTCCCCACTCCTCCATAAATTAGGAAACAAAATTAATAAATTATTTATCTATTTTTATTCAATTTATCTTTAGCACTATTATTTATTATATAATATATTTTCAAAGTATTATATTAATTACATTTAAAGTGTAATATGATAAAATTACTCTTTTATTTATCATTTTTTAATTTTTATGTCAATAGAAAAATAGATAAGTAAAGATGGACGAAGGGAGTATTTTGCTTAAAATAGTGATTGATGTGTAACTATTTTATCTTAATATACTTATTGATGTTTAATTCTAAATTTTAATAGAGATTTTTGCTGCTTCTATTTCTATTTTGTTTTTAAAAGACATAATTCTTTTGTTTGACTTCCTAACAACAATTTCAAATAGACTCTAACTCACAACACATGCACATTTTTGAACTTTCTATTTTTTTTAATTTTTTTTTTATACTAAGGATAAAATATATAAAAAAATTTCTCTTAATATATTAAAAATAACGAGTAAAAATGAAAATAATTTTTAATAATAAACACATAAGTGAAGGATAATTTAGTGGATATTATGACCGGAACATATGGAGATTAAATTAATTATTATGAATACATATTTGATTTAGTACCTCGAAAATTTTTGGACACTCTTGTGACAATGACCCATCAAAACCCCACTTTTCGTGTGAAATATTCAAGCCATTAATTATCCAGAAAGCTTATCGCGAATAAATGGGCTGTGCCTTTCACTCTTCTCGTGAGTACTAAAATGAGTAGGAGATGGCATTTCAGTAAATCTCAGCTCAAGTTGGACCTGAAAATTTAAGGGGCACATCCCAGTTTCCCAGAACTGGATCTATAAACGGCAAAGTTTTGCTAGACTACTTTCCCCATCTATTTTTATTTATCTGTTTTATTAAAAATAAACATTTAATATTTTTTTTAAATTTATTTTACACGCATTATATTTATTATGTTCAAAAATTGATATAAAAAATAATATATTTTATTATTACTCCCTTCGTTTGAAAAAGAATGATCTACTTTGATTTGACATAAATTTAAAAAAATAAAATAAAAATTTGAATCTTGTGTCTTAAATTAAAATTGTGTCAAATGTACCAAAATGTCCTTTAATCTCGTGGTCCTAAACATGTGACGTGGAAAGTTAAAATTAAAGTATTGTCAAAAAGAAAAAAAGATCATTTTTTTTAAAGCAGACTAAAAAAAGAAAGTATGTCACTCTTTTTGAAATAAAGAAAATATTATTTAATTTATGTATCAAGTCAATAATAAACAAATATTGACAATAATAGTACTATCTCAACATTTTTCCCACAACCAACTACTCTTGAGAAGAGAAGAGCAGCGCAGCTACGTCTGCAGTCTTTAAATCTACGCGTACGATTCCCTAGAACTAACTTAGGGAAATTAATTGAGTTACATCAACAACTCCAAGAGTTAGCCACATCTAAATCATAAGTAGTATTCTTAATGGAGCATCATAATGAAACTAGTTTCCACAAGTATATGCAACTATCCTCCTAATTTCTTATTCATCAATTACTATTGTTTTTTTTGTATTTCAGTTATTATATTAGTCCAGTCATATTATTGTTATTATTATTGTTGTTGTCCTTCTTTCTAAATGTGCTATGTACCACTTTCCATAGCACTACATTTATGGTGTCGTTACAATTTTTGTTTCAGTATTCTCTCTTTAAATTACTTGAGTTATTTAAGCATGAAATTTATTAAAAAATAACTTCATTATCTTTATAAACCAGGGCAAAATTCTTATATATACTCTATTCTCTTTAAATTTTACTTGCAAAATTAGATTAACTATGCTATTGAGGAGCCAAAATTAGATAAAATCGAGACTCCCGGACGAAAAATTAAATATGATTAGATTTTTTAAAAAAATATATACATAGTAAATATTAAGCTCTGTAAGTAAAATTTTTAATCCACCACTAATTATGGTTGCTAGTACTTGCTAAGCATCACGGGGACGAGCCGAAGTGTTGACAGCTGCAGCTTGTGTTTCCAAGCCGACTAACAAGATAACACCTATCCGGCTTTGTGGGCCCGACAAAATTGTACTTATTGAAACGTGAATCTACCTATCACTGATAAGCAGTTCTACTTATCTAATAAAAATCCCAATTTCCCTGCAAATAATGTCTCGCGAACGTATATTCATTTTCTCGGCGATACGATAAGAAGATATGGAAAAAGGGCAATAGTAAGACACACTTCTATATCTATATTTAGAGAGAGAAAGAGAGAAAAGAGAACGATATATACTGACCTATTTGTTCCTCGAGCTCGTCGATAATTTGTCCCATTTCTGCATTATCTATCCATCTCTCTCTCTCTTTGTTCTTCTTCCATGGAGATCTATTAGCTCTTGTTTAAGGTGAACGAAACCTTTGTAAACCACTGTACGTATAACACATATATTCATGGGAATATTTACTTTTCCCCTCAGTGTTTGCTTTTTCGCTTTAATTTCTCCACTATATTGACTCCCTTTTGTTTTTTCATTTCGGCCCCCCCCTCCCCTTTTCCCTTTGCATCTTCCGTTTCTAATGGATTTAAAGCTGCTTTTCTCTCTCTGATCCAAAAAAAAATCACTTCTTTTTCTTCTTATTTGCGTCGGTGTATGGATGATTAATCGGTAATGGAGTTGTTGTTAGATTGATGAAGATCAGTTGAATAATCGAATTCTGGTTTGGGTTTAATTAATGTTTGGATCTCTTTTTATTTTTGTTTGCCCTGTTTTTACTTTTTGATTGATGTATTTGGGGATTAGTTTAAGTTTTTTTGAACAGTTACTTTATTTTTTGAGTTTAGGGGCTTGTGTCCGGCAATAATTAAATGCTTAAATATTTAATGATATTAATATAAAGCTAGTGGGAGCTGACAACATATGTAATCATATGGTATTAGTTATTTTTGTTTATTATTATTGTTGTTATTAGTTCTGGAGTTTTTAGTTAAGACTAAAAGAAATTTATATATGGAATTTTGCAGATCTGCAAGCATACGGTTTTTTTCATACTTGTTTTGGGTTTGAAGACGAGGTAGTTGCAATGTCATCTCTCAGTAGAGAGCTTGTATTCTTGATCTTACAGTTTCTTGATGAGGAAAAGTTCAAAGAAACAGTACACAAGTATGTACCTTTTTTCAATTTCAATGCTTCTAATTTTAGCAAATTATGAGCAGTTGATTTTTTACATTGTTCACTGGTGGTTTTGCGGAGGGTCTATCGGAAGGAAATAGTCTCCCTAACCTGCAAAGGTAGGGGTAAGGTTTGCGTATATTGTATTCGTTCCAGACCCCACTTGTGGGATTATTTCGGGTATATTACTATTGGTTTTGCAACTGCACACATTGCTAAAAGGTCTTTTTGTTTTTGTTGGTACAGGCTTGAGCAAGAATCTGGATTTTTCTTTAACATGAAATACTTTGAAGATGAAGTGCATAATGGTAACTGGGATGAAGTTGAAAAGTATCTTTCTGGTTTTACAAAAGTGGATGACAATCGTTATTCCATGAAAATTTTCTTTGAAATTAGGAAGCAAAAGTATCTTGAGGCATTGGACAAGTAAGATTTTTGTCTTTATTTTTTTTGTGGAGGAATAGTTGCTTTTTCCAGTTTACATATTGTTGAATTGAGGTAATTTGAGTTTGTGATAGGCGTGACCGGTCCAAGGGTGTTGAAATTCTTGTAAAGGATCTTAAAGTTTTTGCATCTTTCAATGAGGAACTTTTCAAGGAGATAACTCAGCTGTTGACACTAGAGAATTTCAGGTATTACCTCTCTCTAATTTGTCATTGAAGATGGAATCCTTTTGTGAATGTGTAATTAAGAGGCCTGATCAATTTGTAGGGAGAATGAACAGCTGTCCAAGTATGGAGATACTAAATCTGCACGCGCTATTATGTTGGTTGAGCTCAAAAAGCTTATTGAAGCAAATCCCCTGTTTCGTGACAAATTGCAGTTTCCCAACCTCAAAAATTCAAGATTACGAACCTTGATTAACCAAAGGTGATGTCCTTGTGACATTTCAGCATTCATTTTGAAAGCCATAACAGCCTTAACTAGAGTGGCAGAGCATATGGTACCAAGCCAAACTTAGCTATCCTGTATTTACCTGTTCACACCACAACTTGAGCTATAAATCTTTTAGGACCTTTAGAAGTGCTATGCAGTTGAAGTAGCTCGTGATTTTGGTCAATGTATTTATCTTAGAATTCATGATGAAAGTATTAGTCAGCATCAATGTAACCTGCCTGTCATTATTCAAATAAACTAGCAATACTAGGTTATTGTAAATTGGGAACTGACAATGAATGCATGCTGCAGCTTAAATTGGCAGCACCAACTTTGTAAAAATCCTAGGCCAAATCCAGATATTAAAACTCTTTTCGTGGATCATTCTTGTGGACAACCAAATGGTGCTCGAGCTCCATCACCTGCAAACAATCCATTGCTTGGATCAGTGCCAAAACCAGGCAGCTTCCCTCCTCTTGGTGCACATGGGGTAGGTTTTTGTTACAGCTTACTTGCTACTTATGTTTAACCTGTAAGTGTTTGCTTATTCTGTTACAAACTTTATTCAGCCTTTCCAACCTGGGCCAGCACCTGTGGCAGCTCCTCTTGCCGGGTGGATGTCCAACCCACCCACTGTATCTCATCCAGCTATTTCTGGTGGACCTATGGGTCTTGGTCCTTCATCAATTTCAGGTATCACTCAAGGGTATTTACATGAAGAGAAAGGCATAAACAACTGATAGTCATTGTAAAGACAGGACCCCTATGGAAATATACAAGTGTGTATGAAAAACGGCTAAAATGTTGAGTCATCACCTAATCACGATTACAGTGACCTTGCATTAGAACAGTCTAGTCTCAAGTTGACATGAGGGATTGATTCCCTTCATATTTGCTGTATACAGATAGAGTTCCCTTAATTTCTGATCCCTTTTTTGTGAGTAAATCATACAAAACTTGTGTTGAGATCAAGTTATTAGGAAACAGAAGCGAAAGAAATTGGTCTACATGGATTAACAAATTTGTTTGACAAATAATAACAAAGAATTTTGCTGTCACATGAAACAGCTGTTAGATTTCTGCGGCTTATTCTCGCTCTCTTAACTAGTGATTTTCCGCATTCTGTTCTGTAGCATCTCTTAAACATCCCAGGACTCCTCCAACAAATCCCTCTATTGATTATCCATCTGGGGAATCTGATCATGCTGCCAAAAGAACTAGGTCATTGGGAATATCTGACGAGGTAGTAGACTCTTTGATCTTTCAATCATTCTGTCAGTATTATTCGCATTTTTTATCCTTTGCTTCACTTTCTTTTCGTATTGTTCATTATACAGGTTAACCTTCCGGTGAATGTGCTACCTGTATCATTTCCAGGGCAAGGTCATAATCAATCTCTTAGTGTACCTGATGACTTGCCCAAGACAGTTGCAAGAACATTAAACCAGGGATCATCTCCCATGAGCATGGATTTTCATCCTTCTCAGCAGACATTGCTTCTAGGTCTACATCTTCTGAATGCTCTTCTTTATCAACATACTGGTGTTTTCTTTTTGTCAGTACATATTTTTTTGGCAGTTGCATTTATCATGACTTTCTATGTTACAAACTAGTTGGCACGAATGTTGGAGATATTGCGTTATGGGAAGTTGGTTCAAGGGAGAGACTGGTATTGAGAAACTTCAAAGTCTGGGACTTGGGTGCATGTTCAATGCCATTACAGGTTCGTTTTTTTTTTTCTTTTTGGTTCCTTAGAGAGAGATGATCCCTCTTAATTCAGTGAGATTCATCTAATCTGACCAAAGCAATTTTTTTAACTGAACTCAGACTGCTTTGGTAAAAGATCCTGGCGTCTCAGTTAACCGTGTTATCTGGAGCCCCGATGGTTCGTTATTTGGTAAGCTTTCATGAGAGGACACTTCCCATCTTACTGAAGTGCACTGTCAAAAAGAAAATGAATTATCTCTTAGAATGACTTTTTCTATTGAGCAGGGGTTGCATACTCTAGGCACATTGTTCAAATATATTCCTATCATGGGAATGATGACATACGTCAGCATGTGGAGGTATAATGTGGTGGCATTGTGGCTCTTGCCTTGGTGATAAAATTCTGAATAATTTCACTGTTCAAACTGGTAATGCTTTTGCAGATTGATGCTCATGTTGGAGGCGTAAATGATCTTGCATTCTCTCACCCTAATAAGCAGCTTTGTGTTATAACATGTGGAGACGACAAAACTATAAAGGTTGGAAAGGCATAAATATCGCTTTGTTGCCTATTAGTAGTGTTGTTTAGTGATCACGTTGTTTCTTTTTCTTCTATGTGTATGACTATTTGGTGATTCACTTGCTTGTATGTTGCTATTTTGCTATCATATTCTCTTGCTACCATGCTTCAAAACTTTCCTTGTCTGTCGAGCCGCGGGTCTATCGAAGACAACCTCTCAACCCCATAAAGGTAGGTTTAGGTCTGCATGCATCCTACCCTCCTCAGACCCCACTCGTGGGATTACACTTGGTATGTTGTTGCCTATGAACGATTTTATTTGGGCAGGGGAATAATTGCTTGTTCTTGCCAACGCTTGCTAATTTCTAGGTCTGGGATACCACATCTGGTGCAAGACAATATACATTTGAGGGTCATGAGGCACCTGTATACTCTGTGTGCCCTCACCATAAAGAAAACATTCAGGTAAGGATACTGTTATGATATCTCTTGATCACACTAAAGGTTTAGCTGTCTGCTCTGTTGCACCTGTGTTGATAACTTCCTTCTTCAGTTTATTTTCTCCACAGCACTAGATGGAAAGATAAAAGCTTGGTTATATGATAACTTGGGATCTCGAGTAGATTATGAGGCTCCTGGTCGTTGGTGCACAACAATGGCATACAGTGCTGACGGCACTAGGTTGATTCTGCTTGATGCATTGTGTTGCTGCTACTTAACATATTTTGCTAAAGTCACTTGTTTTTCTTCAATTTCTAATTCTCTCTTGTTTTCTTCCTTTTTTTTTTTTTTGGATGGGGTTTTGGTTGGTAAAATTGCAGACTGTTTTCATGTGGAACCAGCAAAGATGGGGAGTCACACATTGTTGAGTGGAATGAAAGTGAGGGGGCTGTTAAGAGAACATATCAAGGGTTTTGGAAAAGATCGCTGGGTGTTGTGCAATTTGATACCACTAAAAATCGATTTTTAGCAGCTGGTGATGATTTCTCAATCAAATTCTGGGATATGGACCATGTTCAACTCCTGACAAGTATTGATGCTGATGGAGGTCTTCCAGTAAGTTTATTTTTAGGCTGACTGAGAAAATTGTTGTATTATACTATGTGTTCTAACTGCTTTTTCTTTTATATCCATAAATTATTCAAGGCAAGCCCGCGAATTCGATTCAACAAGGATGGTTCTCTGTTGGCTGTTTCTGCTAATGAAAATGGGATAAAGATTTTGGCAAATAATGATGGTATTCGTTTAATACGCACTGCTGAGACCCTAGCTTATGATGGTTCCAGGGCATCTGAAACTGCTAAGGTACTTCTTACCTGTTGATATAAATCTTGAGGTTCCATTTTCTCTTTACACAAACATGACTAGGTGTCGTTTGCTTCCATATCATGCAGCCTACAGTAAATCCAATTTCTGTAGCATCGGCAAACAATTCTGGATTTGCAGATAGGGTGGCCTCTGCTGTTGGCATCAGTGGAATGGTTCGTAAATGTTACTCCTGAAATGTGATTTGCAAATAAGTTCTTGTTAATAAGTCCTTGTTTGTTATCATCAGGTCACAGGTCCATAGAGAAAATATGTATGAACACACTTTTTCCATAAACTAGTTTTTGGACACGTGCATTGCTCATGTATCCCATGCCAATTAGTAGATCACATTATGTGTTGTTTTATTCAATATTGCTAATATTTTTATAACATTCAATACAACGAAATGTTTGAACAAGTTTAATTATGCAGTTCTAATATATCAAATATTCAACTTGATGATTTGCTTATTGTTTTATATGTAAATAACAGTCTACATTTGTTTCTGAAAGTTGGCTATGGTTACGAATACTTCACATTTCTGTCTCGTCTTCACAAAATTATAGCCTCCTTTTAATAATTTCATGTGTATCAAGAAGTTGTTGAATAAAAGTATAGTAGAACAACTGTACAAAAATTAAACCAACATACATCTTTAGAATGCTTAGTACACATATGCAAAGAATTGTTAGTAATTTGTGATACACATATACTCCCTCCGTCCCAATTTATTTGATGCTGTTTGACTTGGCATGAAGTTTAAGAAAAAATTATACTTTTGAAACTTGTGCTTTAAAACAAGTCAGAGATATTTGTACGGCTATAACCCATCTTGTTAAGATGAAATGTGCATTTTAAAATCAAATTGTTACCAAATATAGAAATGTGTCATTCTTTTTGGAAGCAACTAAAAAACGAAGTGTGTCATATAAATGGAGACAGAGGGATTAGTTAACAGTTCGTTGAATTTAAAAAACAATAATTAGTGATATCTTTAAAAGTCTAAAAGACATCTACCTAGAAGTAAATTAAATTGAATTGTTTTTTACCTCTTCTCCTAATCTTGGATTCAAGAAAACATGTAGGGATATCACACAGATATACTTAAACTTCACAAATATACCCAAAAAAAACAAAAGATGAGTAGAAAAAAGAAGTAAAAAGCTCAAAAAAGAGATACAGTTTTAGTAGTTTCAAAAATAAAATGAGAGAGACAATTTTAGTAATGGTTGTGATTGTGCCCATGCAAGAACATTGCTTAAAGGATATACAAGCTATGAAGTAACTGCAATAGGAAACGTTTTAACCAAATAACAAAAGCAGAAGCATTGTTAGGGTGGAGGGGTACTTGCTGGCCCACTACAACATTTGATGGTAACACTATTAGGAATTAACACAGAAGAAACTGAATTTACCTGTTAAAACAACAACTTTAATGACATTCCATCATTGTTTATTTAGGAAAGTTCCTATATATGATCTTTCCTCCATTCCCTAAACACTGATTGTTGCATAAAGCAAACCTAGATGAAAGTAAACTTATAAAGGTATTAACTTACCTTTAATGTGGTAGGAAATGATCAGCTTTTATATTTGGAGTTTAGACTTAGTTATTACCAGTTTAAGTTGGGTATGCATTGACTTTCTTGAACGGATGAAATAATTCATTTTTTGTTATTCACTTCAAATTCAGTTTTGGAGATTCAAAAAGGCATGTAAGATTTATGATATAATAATGACTTATAGCATAAGCAATTATTACATTTTTGACAAAGTAAATCAAAAGTTCAAATTGAACTTATCCATGTGATTCTTACAATGTATATTTGCATTTTTACACAAAAAGGTAGTTTAATAATGCTTACACGAAGGGAAATACCGCGGTTCTACTTTTGATGGCTATTTTGGTCTTTTAGCTTTTCAACTTTGAGGAAAATTGTTAAGAAATGGATCTTGGGCCTAACTCAACCCCTAAAGCTAGCTCTTGGAGAGTGCGTTGGGCTCAAAACCTAATTTTACATCATCATACCAGACCCATTGGTTTACCAATGTTGGGCCCTATATTAAATTTTCCACGCACCAGACTCTGTGGTGAGGTGGGGTGTTAAGTCCCACATCAAGAGCTACCTTTTGGGGTCGAGTTTGACCCAAGATCCGTTTATTTACATAAATCATTCCTCCTCCTACCCTGCTTTCTCTTCACCGATGCCTCCTCATTCTTCAACTACTTTTAGGTTTCCAAGTTGAACTTTAATCCTGTTGAATTATTTCCGTAAATGGCGTCTCTTTGTCTTCTCGAATATGCAACTTCTTTTTTCCTTTTCAGTTTCTGGGTTTTTCTTGTCTAATCATAATTACTATATTTCATGTATGCTATATTGTGGAGGGGCGCGGGGTTAGCCTCCCCTCGTTATTGGTAATCATATTTATGAATCACATATTTCCTTTGTTATTTAGTGTTTATTACTATTGTTGCTCTATTTGCTTTCTCTCTTTTTTGCTTTCTTATTTCTTTATAATCTTGCTCCGTATTTCTTTTTCTTTTGAGCCGAGGGTCTATCGGAGACAACCTTTCTACCCCATAAATGTAGAGGTAAGGTCTACGTACATTGTACCCTCCCTAGACCCACTTTGTGGGATTGTGCTGGTATGTTGTTGTTGTAAATTTTAACTTTGAGACTTCCTACTTATAGAATTAGATATTAGATAGATAGATATTGATTGATACTCGTTATGTCTTAAAAGTGGAAGACACACCAAGAAGTCTTGCCTGCGTTTCATGTCAATATCATCTACTAATATATATTTTACATCCTATTGACTTTGTAAGAATGGAGATACAAGAAATACGGTGGATGTAAAACCCCGGATTAATGAAGAACCTAATGACAAATCCAAGATATGGAAGCTCACTGAAATTAGTGAATCATCACAGTGCCGGTCCTTGAAGCTTCCTGAGAACCTCAGAGTGACTAAGGTATAATCTCCATGTCTCTTGATTCATGAAATTTCTAATGGTATTTGTTATCTCAGTTTCAAGACTTGGAAATTTTTCCATTGACAATACTGATTGCAAATTATTCATGTATAGAATGAGACAAACTTTTCCATTGAACATACAAACAGATGCACATTAAGCCATAGCTCGTCTTCCTTCAGGTTTTAAGGTTGGAATAATGTTTTTCACAACGCCTTTGTGCTCAATCTGACATGATCAAGGTGTGTGACATCAGAACATGCCATCAGCAAATGAATTGTTAGGTTAAGTTGAGTGGAAATGAACCATATGATCCAGCAGTGTGCTTCTCTTTCCATATGAAGATATGAGTTCTCCTGTTAGGGAGGGAAGGGCTCTTAATTTCACGATTCACCTCTTTCTAGCTTGGTCACCGGATGTGATTTTGTTGAAGTGAAATTAAAATTCCAAAAAAGGCGATTATTCAGAACATCACGGGAGACTTAAGGCCTCCTAAGCAAGGTCTAGCACAGATACATTCCGCGTTCGATGTCCAACTTATAGTAAAGAAGAGTGGATGTTCAAGTATCACTTTCTGCACCTTCATAGACCCTTCTGTCTTTATCCTTCGAGGTTGTCTAGATCAGAGCAAAAGGCCTCTAAAGTTTTTGTGCAATGATTTGACAACTTTAAATAATGTCCAACTTTGGACTAGTAACCGTAACTAAATGTCTGCTTGGTATTCCAAGTTCACGTCTTAAGTGCTTTCTACTGAATTGTAGCCATGTTCCTTGCCCTTACCACAATTTAGAAGCTGTAGTCTCTATGACTGCACAACATGGATGTGAGGGCATTGTAATCAGATATTGGCAAGAAGTTTCACGGTGAATTCTCACTAGGAAACAATACTTAGCTGAAGATTTTGTTTTGTTATCAATATTTGTTCCCTGGTTTGTTTCAGCTGTATTATTTTGATGATTCAGTTTCTGATTTTGATCAATTTGATTACTCCAGATATCAAGGTTAATATATACGAACTCTGGTAATGCCATCTTAGCGTTAGCATCAAATGCTATTCACTTGCTTTGGAAGTGGCAGAGAAATGAGCGCAATTCAAGTGGCAAGGTAAATGGAAACCAAAATTGTTGCTTTCCGCCATTATATACAGAAGTGGTCTGAGAACTGTGTCAATCTTTGTTTAGGCAACAGCTAGTGTTTCACCTCAATTGTGGCAACCTTCAAGTGGCATCTTAATGACAAATGATGTGCACGAACCAAACCACGAGGAAGCTGTTTCCTGCTTTGCTTTGTCCAAGAATGACTCGTATGTGATGTCAGCATCTGGTGGAAAGATCTCCTTGTTCAACATGATGACATTCAAGGTATAACAAGATTGTCTTCTTTTTATTTCCACCGATTACTCAAAGATCCTGTGCTGAATTATTATCTTACGGATGCAGACAATGACAACTTTCATGCCTCCACCTCCAGCAGCAACTTTTCTTGCATTTCATCCACAAGATAACAACATTATTGCTATTGGGATGGATGATTCTACCATCCAGATATATAACGTCAGAGTGGATGAGGTATGATAAACATAGACAAGATTTTTTTTTTTCTTTTTGGTTATTGACAGTCATCAGAATTTCATGTTTTTGGGCCAGTCACCATAAATCGTTATTGACTAGATGTCAGTATCTTGATGAAGGTTAAAAGCAAGCTTAAAGGCCACTCGAAAAGGATAACTGGCCTCGCCTTCTCTCATGTACTCAATGTGCTAGTTTCCTCAGGAGCTGATTCTCAGGTTAATGACTTAATACTCTTTGCTATCATATAGTATTTGACTTTTCAGTGTTTTGTTAAACTATTCTCATGATTAATGTGGAAAACACGTGTATGATAGATTGCATTTCCTCTCCTAATGATTTTGCATATAGTGCATTATACACTCTCCATCTCCTTCAATGTCGAGCCAATCTACTAGGCATGGGAATTAGAAGTAATTTTACTGCATTGACTATTTGATGATGATAAAATAAGATCATTTGATGCTCTAAATAAATGCTGAATGAATTTTGAAAATTTTCAAGTCATCCATGTTGTTATAGAAGTGTTTCAAGCAGTTTGGAAGACATCAAAATCTAAAATATTTTGCCTACAGACGAGCAGAGGTTTCCTCCTTTTGCATGATCTCCTCTCTGTAGTAATGATTAGTTTTTTGGGGCATTTTTAATGTTTTTGTTGGTGACAAAATGCTAGCCTATATCCGTCTCAAATGATCATTAATCTATAGAAAGTTACATTCTGCATTTCTGACACTCATTTAAGGGGTAACTAATTATATTTTGTATTCATCAACATTATCTGCTTTTGTACAGCTGTGTGTATGGAGCACTGATGGGTGGGAAAAGCAGAGGGCTAGATCCTTGCAGCTACCGGGGCGCTCGACATCTCAATCAGATACCAGAGTGCAGTTTCATCAGGATCAAACTCATTTCCTAGTTGTGCATGAGGCACAGATTGCAATATATGAAACAACGAAGTTGGAATGCTTAAAGCAGGTAACTCCTCTCACCGGCTGCAGATGGTTGTTAAATGCTGTCAGATCTCAACAATTAACACAGTATATCTTCTTCTACAGTGGGTTCCACGTGAAAGTGCTGCCCCAATTTCTCATGCCACATTCTCATGTGATAGCCAGCTGATATATGCCAGTTTCTTGGATGCAACTCTGTGTGTATTCACTGCAGGGCACCTCCATATGCGATGCCGTATTATTCCTTCAGCTTATCTATCACCCAGTATTAGGTACCTTTTGCTGCCCTGCCAACTTATTTACTGCTTTAATTTAGATATTATGCAATCCACTATTGAAGACCAAAAACGTCGTTTTTCTGATAGTTAGACTTCCATGAGCTAGAATAGTGAACTCGGTATCAGAAAATTATCTTTCTTTCTTAAAAAATTTGACCATGTGGGGTGATTTTTCAAAAGAATTTCATTTTGAATCATGTTAAGACAATGAAGTGGGGCATCTGACTGTCAGGATTAACATCTCTGGCATCACTGCAAAATCCCTCGGGGCTCAGAATACTATGTTTCAGGTGTTTGATTTTTGCAATTTCTCGCATCCCGTGTCCATACAATAAGTAAATGTATTTGTCTGATATCCTCAGGAAGTAAGGTGGGCATACATAGTCAATTCACCAACAGATTTAATCTCTGACATTTGAAGTAATTTTTTCAAAAACCTTGTCATTTTTTCTGCAGCAATTCAAATATCCACCCAGTCGTAGTTGCAGCACATCCACAAGATCCAAACCAGTTTGCATTAGGTCTGTCAGATGGTAGTGTTCATGTTTTCGAACCACTTGAATCTGAAGGCAAATGGGGCATCCCTCCACCGCTTGAAAATGGATCAGCAAATGGTATGCCAGCCGCTCCATCTGTTGGTGCTTCAGGCTCCGATCAACCACCAAGATGACAAAGAAGCCACTGAGCAAACATTGTGTGTTGTTTTGTTGGATCTTACCAAATTTAAGTTAAAGACTGACGAGTAAATGTTTGTTCTAGGAGACTAACCAGAATCCTCCAAGTCAAAACATGAAGTGTGTGTGACGCCCCAAAAGTTAAGTTTGTGTTCTTTGCAAGTGGAAGGGAAGGAAAATCTTCAGTGGAGCTAGGAGTCTTAGGACTAGTCACAGCTTAAGATTTGACTTGGTTTTTACACCAATGTTGTGGCTTTTGTTTGTGGTAATCTATTAGCTACAGGACATAATTTAGCTCAGTACTCTCAACATGTAAATCTCCAACTCATGAGGTAAGATGTAATGTGAAATGAATTCTTTACTCCTTTGTAGTCTTAAGTGTACTGAGGAATTCCTCCCATCAGCTTTCATATTTCATATTTTTTTCTTAAGAGGTTACATCGTTTGGCCCCTGAAAATATGCTACTGTGTTTATTAAATTGAATACACGAAAAGGCTTGATTCTCTAATTCGACTGAGAGAACCGGACAGAATTTTGTGAGAATAGATAATGCCAATCTGAGCTCTTCGCTGGCTGTGTAAAGTGAGCATGGGTAACGATGAACTGATGACTCAGATGATGGAGCTTTGGAGAATAGTAATGGGCTACTAGCCAAATGGATATACAAGAGTTTAAAGAAAATTAATATGAAAATTTGGCTGATGAACCTACAATGAGTTTGTTGCTAAAACGCTTGATAGAATCTATAGAATATGCCAAGTAAAATTCTTTAGCAAAGTGCTCGAGACGGAAAGTTTTCACCATTCAAATGCCATTAAAGGTGTACGAAGAGAAAACTCGTGTAAAAACAGAGTACACAAAATAAACTGGTTATACTGTTCCAGAAAATAAGAGCTCTAAGGCAACCAAACCACCATAAGATCAATGAAAATGAACTAAAATTAGTTGATGAGATTATGGCGTCCAAAGTTTAGGCAATTGAAACATTCAAATTCAACTAAGGTTAGAGATGAAACTCATCACGACATTAAAATCAGATGGCTGATATACAAGGGTGCTTAATGAACGTTCTGCTATAGGAAAAACAAAGCAAGCAAATTGAACCATTTCCTTCCATAGAAACAATTGATCAGGTTGTAACTATAGATTTAACATGTCCACAAGATGAATCTCATAAAAATGCATATATCCGGATGAACGAGAATAGCATGTCATACGAGGTTGAACATACAACGGATTGCTGAACCAAGACTAAAGCACAAAAATACATCAACAGAATATTCATCCACACAAAGTTCCATAGGTAAATGTTCAAAAGCAAAATGGTACAAAAGCCAAGCATTTCATGATATTGTTCAACTTGCCTAGGAAATAATCGTTCATTTAACACAAAAGCTAAGTCGAAACCCGACCAGAACTGCCAAAGTACCAAGATGGCGCAACACCGACTTAAAATTCAGAAGTGGTTGCTGTTTCTTAATGGCTTGGCAACAAATATGTACAAATCCTATTTACCCCCATCCAGTGGCCAAGGAAGCTGATCTACATCTTCCCTCATACTGAAGTGCCAATACGAGAGAAGTCTTCATCTATGGCATGATGAAAAGACCGACCAAGATACACTGAAGAATGACATAAGCCAAATCTTCAACAGAAATTATTTACAATTCAAAAAATAACATAATTTATTGTTGATCTATGTACATCAGTTCCCCAACGCAAACTAGGCGATCAGAACAAGTATGCTTGCACCATCTATTCGGGCCTGTAGTTCACCAGATTTGGGAGCTCAGTTGCCTGGAGTTTCCTGATGTCATTTGCAGTTACCTTGCAGGATTCCAAGGTAAGTGATTTCAAGTTCTTGAGTTGTTTCAGATGTTGCAACCCTGTACTTGTTACACGAGAATTTGAAACATTCAGAGACACCAGCTGTGTCAACCCTGCATCTCGATGAACACAAAAGTCGCTTCCGTTAAAAATGCAGAAATCAAAAAGTTCAGCACCAACATCCACTATGGGTAAGGAGGGAAAATGCATGGTTTTGACTAATTCTTGAATGAACCACGAGATTGGTGCATCAATTGCTATAGCTGCATGGGATAAACAAAGGGAGAAGGAACTAAAGGAACACCCAGGCATAATGACTAAGCCAGCTACTTTGGCTAATAGCATACAGTTAAAAACCTGAGGTGGCGAATAAGATTAGAGAAAATGTCATATGCCCCTTCTCTACACTGTAAATGCAAAGAGAACAAACAAGCCCATTATATGGGGAAAAAGCATAAATAGACAAGAAACAATACCAGAAATCACTTCCAAGCTCTTGTCCGTCAGGTGACTGTTTTGAGAAAGATTTAGCAGTGTCAAGGACGTCAGGTCCTTGATGTTCTTCACACCAGCATCGGTTAAACCTCCACCGCAAATTTCCAGAGATCGCAGATTCTTAAAATCTACCAACAGATTCAAGTGACCAGAACAAATCATAGTCAGAATTGAGATGCTTAGAAATGATGAAATATAGTCTCTGAATTACTCCAGATATAAAAGTACGAACTGAAATTTAGGATTAATTTTTTTAAAAAAAATTCCTAGTGCGCGCGCGCGCGCGAGAGAGAGAGAGAGAGAGAGAGCTTGAACACTTAAAGAAGTAGCAGCACAGCAACGGGGATCCGCATATCAGGATTAACATTAGTTTCACATGAATAACAAGTTACCATTAGCCACATGCAACAGGAATGAACTATTTTGCATATCCTTAATATTATCAGCAAGAGGACTATAGTTAAAGCACACCCTCTTAAGGGTAACAAACAGGATACAGGGGCAGGGAAGCACCAACATTTCCACAGGGCAGACTCAAATATAGAAGGGAGAGAACCAGATGTCGCACAAAAGAAACTGATAAAACGTACATCGAAGATAGCTTGTTCCAGAATCAGTGATCCTAGCTCCAAAGAGGTCCAAGTGAGTTAGCCCAGTCAAGCCTGCATTATGTAGGAACCATAGCGGACAAATCAATTCTAATAAACACAATTCATAACCCAGTAACATGTAACATAAGGCCTCACATAGTTGCTGCTTAATTTATGAAATATGAAAGCATTATTATAATGCCCGAGAAGTGACCTATTTCAACAATTTTTAGAAGTCGTAAAGATATTCTTAGGCAAATATCCAAAGAGAGTCATTAAGTGAAGTCAGTCAAAAGCAATGGAATCCATGCCTTGCACTTGAGGTTGAATAAGTGGGATGTCTTGGAAGAGATCAAGAACAGAGCCTAAACCTCCATAATGGAGTTTGAATATGCAGATGATACAACATTCACATAGAGATAGGAGATGACTTGGATCACCAAAAGATTTGAGTTTAGAGCCTATCAGATGTCCAGGACTTCGTCCTATTGTCGAAAAGGCGCCGGCTCAATGACCTAAAAGATGTAGGATGGCCAGCACCTCAATTTTTCCCTAATCAACCTGACTAGCTGACATGGTGGTATAACACTTTTGCTTTGGACTTCCTCTTGATGTCGAATTAGCCGGTCAAAAACTTGCACGTCCAGAAGATGAAAGTAGTGAAATGAGATCCTGAGATACATGTGTGGGCATACTAGGGAAAATATGATTAAGAACGAAGATATTAGAAATAAGGTGGGAGTAACCCCGTGGTGGACACGATGAAGCGAGCGAGTCTAAGATGGTTCGAGCGTATAAAAAGATGCATAATGCCCTTGTAGGAAGGTATGAGAGGTCGACTGGATTTGAAGAGAGGTAAAGGTATGCCGAAGAAGTATCAGGGAGATTAATTAGACAGCACGACACATCTGCAGCTTATCGAGGACATCACCTTAGATATGAGGATATGGAAGTCGAGCATTAACGTGGACTAGTATAATCGAGCGTTGTCTAGTTTTCCTTCTCCATATTGTTACTGTTACTCTCCTATTATCTTATTTTTTAATTGTTATCATAATCTGCTATTTCATTTGCTTCAGTTATTGTATTATGTGTTGTTATTATTGTTTTCAACATTATTTAATTCTGCACTATCGTATCCTTTTCAAACCTGCTTTGAAGTATGAAATGCTTTACTTAAGCTGAGGGTCTATATCGGAAACACCACTCTTAACTCTAACATCACACAGTAGGGGTAAGGTTTGTATACACCCACCCTCTCCAAACCTCACTTGTGGGATTACACGGGATATGTTGTGCTGTTGACAACATCTGGTCAGGATTTTGCCTTGGCTTTGTTCCTACAAATCCAAGTTCCTCAGATCTAACATATCCAGAAACACAAAATCTATCAAATAAAAAGAAAAGCATAATTCTAAACTTTCTTCTAAATAGTGGACCGTCAACCTGCTGACCAATTTGAAATTTTTGGGAGGTCCAAGAGGTTATTGGAAAGTGCGCATGTTGGGCATCGTTAGTGTGTTCAAAATTGAATAGGATATTAAAGATCCTTGTTCATATGAAAAAACTGGAGTACATTTGTCACATTCTTTCCAACTTCCGCAGCTAATTTTGACAGACATTCTGCATTTTTGAGTGCAAAAATTTAGATCTACAGATCACCTTAAGCTAATCCGTGCATCAACATGTCAACTTACAGACCTCTGTTCATGAGGAAAATAAATCGAGATGAAAGTGACATCAAAGATATACCATTAACGGAAAATTCTTACTTGTAAGTGCTGCAAGCCCAGTATCAGTTATTTGGCGTGTGTCCAAATTGAGTGACCTTAGAGAGGATAGCCCACAAAGCTTCTTTAGACCACTGTCAGTGACACCAGTAAAGGACAGATTTAAGCTCTCTAGATTCCTTAACCCTGCACAGCAAAAGAGCAAACAAGTTGCATCAACATATAACGCATAGTAGTCTTTCCAATTATGACATAGGCTTCACCAAAAGGTACTCACAGAGAGTAGTTCAATGTTTTTCCATAAACTAGTACATGTTCACATTTTCACAGCAACACAGAAGTGGATTTAGATGGGCTTAAAGGAAACAAACCAACTCAATATCCTTAGACATAACATTCAAATTTCAATAGCCATTGTCACTACTCTTAATCTGCTTCATGCAGCCACAAAGCAGCTTCGACAACAGAAATCATGGAACAGGTCTTGTTCCAAGAAAGTTCACGCAGATTCGGTTTCCAAGAAATTATTTGAATTACCGCAGACTCTTTTAGGCTCAGAGTAAGACGACCAAAGTTGGTGCAGACGTAATCAAATAGTCTCGACCCAACTAATTTTTCAGTCACTTAGTGTAACCTAAACATTTAATTTGTTCTGGTTCACACTAAAAAGCAAAATAGAAAAGAAAACTAGAAACAATCATCTCATCAGAAGTGGGATGACACCCAGTCCAGCTCAGTTCTTGAACTTCTGAAAGATTCAAACGAATGAAGGAGAACCAGAATACGGTTCAAATTTTCTACTATAAGCACAAGGCACAGGAGAAACCTGAGAGGTGACGGATCCCATTGTTTCCAACTTCAGTATCAGACAACTCCAAACTCTTCAGGTGATGAAGACCTGAAACAGAGAATAGCCAAAAAGAAGGAAATTAGAAAATAAACCAAGCTGGAAATAGAGTAGTAGTCAGGACAAAGTTACAAAGAACATTAAGTATGAATCTTGACCCAAAGAAATGGTCAAGACATCTATTTAAAAAGGCATAAGTTGTTTCCAGATAAGGATAACCGGAAAATATTCTCCAGCAAAGCAATCACAGCTAACATTCAGTTCCCCCTTTCGGTTGACAACACATTAAAGCAAAAGTTTCAACTCCATCCCATTTTATGTGGCACACTTTCCTTGTGGTCTAAAATAATCTTTTGGGACGGACTAAATGTTGTGGTCTAAAAGATTCTATTTGGGACGGACTAAATGGGACACAGGGAATATAACTTAATTTGTGAAAATAAATCAATTGATGTGGGGACTAATAAAAGTCTTAACTAGCTTGAAATGAGACATGGTCGACTGATAGTGAGTGAAACACCGACCTGACAAATAAATCAGCCCTTCATCTCTAATCCTACATGAATCCAGGTTCAAGCTCTCCAATTCTGACAAACCTGATCAAAACAAGACAAAAGCTCATATAAATTTATAAGATCAAAACTATATGCTTTTGTTTCTTTTTTGACAGGCACCATCCGGCTTAAAAGACTCATGCTAATCAAGTTCCGCACCAAGGACACAATTATCTTTAGTGTCAATTCATTACTCAAGCCCATAAGATAGTAATCTACATAACTACATAAGAGATGCCAGAGTGGGTCATCCATCCTTGAGACAATCGTAACCAACCGCCGTTTGCATTCACGCTAAGAAGGTAGAAATAAAGTTTCTCCAGAAAAGAACACTGAATGTCATTCCATCAAGTGACATTTAGCCTCCATAAAGCTACAGAGGACCAAAAGGAGCAGGGAATGTCCCAACCAAGTGAAAGAAGCATCAAAAAGACAAAAATACCTTTCAGGTGCACAAGAATGGCATCTGTAATCTCATTGAATCCCAGATTCAGAACTTTCAAGCTCTGCAAACCTACAGAAGCATGACAAATGACGTACACGAGTTAAATTCAACTCTTAAATATTACGATCAGAATAAAAATCAATGACTCGTGAATCTGAAATGATATGGCAAGTTAAATGATAGAGCAGATAGATAAACCATAAAAATATGAACTCACTCGAAAACTTCTCACAGCCATCATCAGTCAAACAACATCTGCTCAGGTTTAAATATAGCAAAGCATGAAGAGCTGCAGAAACAGCAAAAAGAGACGTCACAAACTGAACTAAAAATGGAAAGGTGGAAAGGACACAAGAATTTTCCACAATAGAGGGTTTTCTCAGAATTGGGAAAACCTCCTCACTACTGTGACTAACATTGATAGGACTTGTAAAATACATATAGCAATTGGAGTTGCCAGGTAGTAACTAACAGCCCGATTATGCTATATTTCCAATATAATTTAATTTCATTGAGACAATACCAGAGAGAGACTCCAGGCATGCCGCAGTAACAGGGCAACCCTCCATGTTCAGCAGATTAAGCTTTTCTAAAGCTGACCAAGAACAAAAGAACAACAAAAGCTTCATTACGAGAGCCTACATGTCTTGCAATAAGTAAGGGGAAAAAAATTAAGTGCATAATACCACGTGTAACAGGCAAAACGGAATGAAGCTACGTGCTCGGCCTGGCAGCACTCAATTTGTTATCTAGCAAATGAAATACTTAAATCGACTGGAAAAATAAACATGAATTCCCACACTCTAACAGAACTGACGTGGTCTAAATCTCCATATCCATTTATTTATTCTGCAGCTTGGGGACAAAGTAGGACACCAGTTCCACTGAAATTTCAGACGCTAACAGATACCGTATTCCTGATTACAGATTAAAAGCAGATGTATATAAATTGTAAACAACACTGTGCTGCGGCCTCATTGGACTACACTAGGTATTTTGTTGTACTGTGTCTGTGCCGCAAAGGTAGCCAATTAATATGTGGCATTTTTCGAGGGCAATACATGCACATGAGATGTTTAGAAAGGCAGACCTCTTCACTGATCCCTAGCAGAGATGTCACTAAAGGTCTTGAAAAGGGCTTTTTATCACATACAACTCGCAGCTTGTCAACTAGATGTCCACTTTTATATTTTGCAGTGTACTTGGGTCTTATACACAACATTATTTAGGTTAAATCAACTGATTAAAAATGCTAGAATTTTGCTTAAAATGGTATGCTATACTGTCAATCAGATGTTTCCCTCTCTCGATGATGTAAAAAACTTTAGAACGTGAGACAACCCCATGAGAAGCTATTTATAACTTCAATTGTTCCATGAATATCACAATTAAACCTTGAGGGGTTGAAACCTTGCACTAGCGCAAAATGCAGAAATTACCTCTCAACACTTGACAAACGAAAAAGAAACCTTGTTTTTTCAGGAGCAAAAACAGATACAATTAATTTTTTTTTCCAAGGATAGCATCTACCCGAGCAGCAAGTAGTCTACAAGATTTCATTCAATATTGTAATCGACAAGGGAGTAGACGTAACTTTCTCAGGTACCACAGTCCTTGCTGATACAGATTCATCAGTTATATTATAAGTAAAAATAAAGCATAAAGAAATTAAACTAAGACTATTTACAGAAACATATTAAAGAACTTAATGAAGCATAAACATTAGGTAGTTTAACAGACAATCGCGAACACCCAAGCTCCCCAATATAAAATACCTTAAATTCCACATGCAACTGGAGTAATAATCAGGTGGCCTTATAGGTCTACAACTGCTAGGTTGAGAGAAAAGGATATCCCTTTGTCATCTCCATCTAATAAGGACATGGGATATTAGGTGAGAACCAATATTATTCAAGATGGATGAATATATACCTTTTAGAAAAGTAACACCATAATCTGTGACCTTACTGGATGAAATTTGCAATCCTTTCAGATTTGTCAGGCCTGAAATATGAACATAGAACGTTATCATCAGGAAATACGAATACAAAATACTTCAGCACAAATATTTGTAAGTAAAAAGTTCGCTGACTTTTCCTCTCTCTCTCATAATAAGTCTAATTATTCGTGCATGATGTGTTATGTCAAGTGATCATTAATTTTCACCATCACAAAGAAAGTAAATTAAAGAGCAGTAACACTGGTCTCCAAGGTTTGCATCCACTTCATTGATCATGAAACAGCAGTGCAATATTGCAAGTGCACAATTTGTGTTATCGAAAGGATTGATACCAAAAGAATAGGACAAGGAGCATTGTCGAGGGATATCAAGCAGTTTCTCCAAAAAAAATTGTCTCTTTCTTCAATTCAAAATAGCTTTAGTATATGATACTATTGCTATATCCAAAAAGGCCCGTTTCTGGTCAGAAAGAAATGAGTACTCCCATAAACAAATCATAATAGTTGAGGTGAAATATCAAAACCACTATGCTACTATCATTATATTGATTAAGAATATCTTTGGCATTTCACATGTAGATTTAAACATGGAAAATAAGAAATTTGTCATTAAAAAAAGATAACTTTTGCATTTAAAAAAAAAAAAAAGATAACTTTCCCATAACCTGTTAATATTGTAATTTTCTAATCCTCACCGCTCTTGTCTGAATATAAATAGAGGCACCAATCCAAAAGAAACTCGCATACTTAAAGACCTGTTAATTTTTTCCCATTTTGATAAAGTATATGCATTCATAGAGATTCAATTTTTTCCAATTTGATAAGGATAGGCATCAATAGTCTTCAAAGAACAAACAATTCATTGTGATTGACAATGGAAAAGGAGGCTCAAGGCTTTCAATTCGTTAACTAAAGCTTACAAAATCCAAATAATCATCAATTTTTCAATAGCAGACACATATTAAGGCTAGATTGCTGCCCACCATATGTCAAATTCTTTTCCGGATTTAGTGCCTTCTAATTCACATAGATATAGGCTATCTATATAGCAGAACAAGGCAGGCATACCCGCAAGAGGTTTCATATCCGAATCCGTGATGCAGTTGCAACAATTGATGTTAAGAGATTCAAGCTTGGCTAGACCTGCCACAAGAAAAAATCTTTGGATCAAGTTCAGTATATTGATCACAGAAACCTAGGGAGGAAATCATGGTTTTGCTAAGATTAAATATAGTGAGTGTGTTTAGCACAGTCGGTGCAGTCCATAGAGAATAATGCGCTTGAGTAAATTATCTACTTTGTGGTATACTTCTCGCACTGATGAGTGCACATCAAGGGGTAGAATTCTGTTATAGTTGTGTTATTATAATTAATCAGTTGCAAGTAATTTCAGTGAAATTGTTATTTGAGAAATCACTTCTGTGTTTTGTGAGATGTAGGCAAATTGTAAACCCAAGCATTAGAAGAAAAAACAAAATATATTTTAGGAGACTACTTGATTAGTAAAGGAGATATTTAAGTCAAGTGGCGACAAGTAACGAAGATTCAAGCAAGAGATATGGTAATTAGATTTCGGAGCAACAATCTGTCAATCAAGAATCACGTGACTCAACTTCAACAGAGCACAACTCTCAATCAATAAGGAACTTGATCATACTTCTTAAAGAGTAAAATACCCAGCAGACTCTCGAGATATCCATAAGAAACATGTAGAAAAGCTAACGCCATCAATTTTATATTACCATCATAAAGTCAGTTATTTTGCAGTTCACCGCATCTTGCACATCCAATATTAATCACATACATCATATATAAAAAACAAGAAGCTTTTGTGATTGAGTTAGGTTCATGATCCATTTCAATCATGGTATCAAAGCGGGGAGAGTTCGTAGTATCCAATCTCACCGCTACCTATTATCAAAAAAAAATTTCCACATGTTTGACCATGAAGAAAGAATTAGGCATTCACATGAGGCAGCGTGTCACGAATATAATTAAGTTAATAAAAGTGTACTCTCTCTAATAGCTTAAGATTTAGACAGATGGTCACACACCATATGTCTAGCCCAGGGCGTGAGGGAGGCGGGCTGAAGAGTCCCACGACGTGGATAAAAAGGGATGGGTGATCTCCTTATATTGAATTGGCAATCCTCCCCTCTTCAGCTAGCCTTTGGGGTTGAGTTAGGCCCGAGATCCATTCCTTTACCATTTCAAATTAGATTTGATACTTTATTAATTGATAAATGGGAGGGACTACCCTACACAAGATATATACAACTGCTTTCAGACTCTTCTCCAAAAATCCTATATGATCCATCTATTCACAAAAAAATAATGCCTAATGTAACAACAAAATGAAGCTTAAACTGTCATACACGAAGTTAAGCTATTCTTAGTGTTGGAAGAAAGAATTTCAACAGCCAAATTAAAACCACAAAATTTTCATGGATAGTATGATTGCAACAAAAGTTTGGATTTTCAAGCTTGAAACTACGGAGGGTGCTTTGAGAAGAACAAACCTTTAAGATGAACCATTCCCCCATGAATTTTTGGGCACCTCTCCAAATCTAGCTTCACCAAGTTAATTAACCCAGACAGCGCACTCATCCCTTGAGCAGTAAGTGTATTATTCCTCCTAAAACTCAGTGTTGTCAAGTTTGTAAGACCTGAAATCACTGTGTAATTAGCAGATACTCCACAAATACGAATATAAAAGGATTAATAGGGTGGGGGAGGAGGGTCGGGGTTAATATTGGATCATAATATTCCAACAGATTTGCGTAGATATCCTTTCAAGTGAATATAAAACCAAATGAATAAAGGAAACTTCTATATAACAACAACATACCCAGCATATCAAAGAATTTGTAAGATGACCACCCGTAGCTTTGAAATCAAACCAAGACATTATTTTTAGACTATGCAACTCAAAAAATACTAGTTTAAATACGGAAAAACCTAAGTTAATCAACCTTCTCCAGCAAAGTTTATCAACAACTAGACCCACTTGCAAATATAGCACCCCAGCTTCATCCAGCAGTTCAAGGACACAGCCTACCATCTCCTAACTTTTTGCCTTACAAGTTTTGCTCCTTCATTTTCTGTCCCCTCCCTATCACTGCTAAAGGAGTGTGCTATGAATGAGCTCTCTACGGCTTAACTACATTCCTCCCTTGATACTAAACATTGGAGGAGAAAGAATATTTACCACTGATATTCTCCACCCCGCGGTCTGTAATCTGGTCGCAATAATTAAGATTTAGTGCTTGCATACTTTTGCAATCTTTGAGATGAGTCAGTCCAAGATCTGTAACATCAGACCCCGACAGATCTAGGGAAAGTAGAGATGAACCCTGTGAAGAGATGACATCCATCCAACGGTCGTTCAGACCAGGATAATCTCCCATATTCAGATCCTGTAATGTGAAAATCACTTCATCAAGATTTTGTCTGACCTCAAAGTCACATACAAGAATCAGATGCCACAATACCCCTTATATGGTTGTTCTACTCTAGTCTAGTTTAGACAAAACAAGCATAAAGATACCTGAAGAGCACAATCTCTAAATGCTTCAAGAGAGACACCTGTAAGACGCTGAGAGCAAACCAATTCATCAAAGATCTGCTGACTTATATCCCTAGGCAATACAGAGAAGGTACTGTATTTATCAATGTCCTGCAACAGAAGTGCTGGAGAAATCAGTTCGCAAAATAGAGGGCAGGTTCACATGATAAATCATTTTAATGGGAAGACATACTTCACAGACTCTACGAATACACAATTCCATGAGAGAAGGGCATTTTCCCTTTCCCTGTTTAGTATCTGCTCCTCGAGAAAATGAAGTTCCCAACCATTTCGAACTTGCACTTTTGGAGTATCGTCCAGAGACTCCTCTATGTAGGCTATCCTCACTGACCTGCTGGTCACGCTTCCTAGAACATGCTCCTCCCATTTGCTACGGTGTTGGAACTTTCTTTATGTCAGCAAAACTGCAGGTTAAAGCTGGAGTGGCAATCCATGGGGTCTATTACATTCAGGTTGCCTCTATCACAATACCCTGCCAGCCAACAAAATCATGAAAGCATTAGACAGATTCCCAGAGAGCTTTCTAATAAAGCAAGTGAATTGAAGACATATGATTAAAACTAGAAACGATGGGACATGTGATTGTGGATCAATAACGCAACAAGCAGCCATAACAGTGCCTGCAGGATGATGACAAGATCATGCACATCTTAAGCAGGGGGGGGGGGGGGGGGGGGGGGGG